>NC_057806.1:296715455-296719009 GCF_018294505.1 Triticum aestivum
GGGGTATTATTAGGAAGGTTAAATTACCTTTCATAACTTCCTTCACAGATGAAGTATTATCGCTAACAAAATAAAAACAACTGGGCTGGGGCATCTCTCTGGTTGGTCTTCCCAAACCAGCCAACCAAAAAAAAGATAAACAATTTCATAAACACTCCCTTTATTCTAAACTATAAGTGTTTTAAACATTTTTCTAAATCGGATGTATGTAGTTACGTTTTAGTGTATTTAATCACTCACTTTGGTCGTACATAATCTATTATTTTTTGAAACGAGGCAAAAGATTTGCCATTTTTATTGATTAAGAAGAAGAGAATTGCCCGATTAATTGACGGAAAACCGGGCTAAAACCGATACATCACAACCCACATGATATGGACACCACCGACCAACCTGGCCACCGACATGGAACAAGACACGACGGCACATGCTAACGGATGGCCACACACCCAAGCAACCAACAGCTCCGGCTTTGACGACGAGCAACACAAGGAAAATATGCAGGACTTGCGCCGACCATGCCCACCGCAAACAGCCACCGAATGTCTGTCATCGTCACCACTGGACACGCTCCAGCACAACTCCGACTTCAAAGCAACCCAGCAACCACGGAAGAGCACCTCGGACACGCCGGGAAGAACCGACTACCGAAGACCACGCCGGGACCCAAGCTCCTCTCAACGCCATCATTGTTGCCAAACAGAAACCAGTGCCCCGCCTCAGCCTCATCAAACCACGCGGCAAAGATGCCATCATCCTCCAGATTCTCAGTCGTAGCCGGCTCCGAGACGATGCCCCCAAGGAGGAGAAAGACGCGAAGACGCCTCCATCGCCCGATCCAACGGATCTGAGGTTTCCCTCCGGAGCCCAAGCCGTGGGGAGAAGGTGGAGTACCTCCACGATGACGCTTCCAAGAAAGACCGCGGCACCCGCGGGCACCGCCGTCGCCGGCTCCGTGAAGACCAGAGCAAGGATTTCTCCCGGAGATGTGCCGACCACCTGCCACCACCGACCGCCTCCCACGAACCACCACCCCTGCCGAGGCCGACTCCAATCTAGCCACGGGACCCCTCGATCTGCCACATCCAGAAGCGCTCCGCCATTGGCCGAAGCCGCCACCACCAAACCCGGGGCCGCCGCCCGGCAACCACAGCCCACCACCGCCGACGACATCACCACCAAAGGAGCCTGACCAGGCCCATCGATCCGGAGCCCACATCACCAGATCCAGAGGCAAGGGGGGCCTGACCAGATTGGAGACCTCGCTCCGGGCCTTGCTGCGAGATGGCCAGCAGACAAAGAAGCCGCCGGGAAGCCGCGGCCTCGCACTGCGCACAGTCCTCCGCCGTCAAGTGTGGCCGGAGTCACATCGAAGGATGGGGAGAAGGGCGTCGCGGTCGCTGGGCTCCAACCACATCGCAAGGCACGGCCATACCGACGCCGTGAAGCAGTCGCGTGCCACACTGCCAGCTCGAGCCACCGCCAATGGAAGCCGCCGTCGTAGGGGCTCCAGATCTGCCACCGTCTCCTGCCGCCGTCGGACGAGAGGAAGAGGAAGGGGAAGACCCCGCCACCGCCGGCCGCTGCCCGGGCTTAGCCCGGAGGCCTCCTCCGGTGACAGCGAGGGGAGGGAGGGGGCGAGGGGGGCGGCCCGGCGGCCCGGACGAGGGCTCCGCCCGAGTCACCAGAGAGGCGACGCGGGGGATGATAAGTCCCCTAGCAGTACTCGTACATAATCTATACTAAAATATCCAAAACATCTTAAAGCATCTACAACCACAAATAACTAATATGGGTTGCCAAACACCCGTGGGTGCGGCTGAGAGTGTCCGCGGATAGTAACTTGCCAGCCCCCAAGTTGCACCTCCAACAACCATAGTTGCTATTTCTCGAATAGCACTTCCCTACAAAATCATGCAATGCCAAGATCTACGTACTACCAGACTACCACGTACACTACACATCCTCGTCGTCCGAGATGTCGATGAAGTTCATGCCAGAGCCGCCAGCTTCATGGTCATTGACGGCCGGGCGCACCACCGGCTCCTCGTCGGACTGTGTCTCGACGAAGATCTCGTAGATCTCCGCGTCCTCTTGGCGGAGGTAGCGTCGAGTGACCTCCACCTCCACCTCTGATTGGATAGGTTCGAGGATGGCTTGCTGCTCTGTCGCCTCCTTCACCTGCGCCACGTCGTACTCCGCCAGCGCCTCAGGCATGCCGAAGCCCGCAGGTGTCGACTCTGCCTCCTTCACCTCCTCCTCCTCCTCCTCCTCCTCCTCCTCCTTTGCCTCCTTCATGGTGGCGTCCTCCTCCATGGTCGCTCCCTCCTCCTCCTCCTCCTCCTCCTCTGTTTGTGGTTAACCCGAAGGCAGGCTGGCGACGAACCGAGCCTCGCGCTTGGTCCGGATCTCCTCCAGTGGCTGTACTCGGCCTCTGGAGTGAACATGGCGTAGGTGGTGATCCTGCGCCTCTGCATGACTAGAGGCGGACGGATTGGAAGTGGCGGCGATGAAGGGGAGAAAGGGAAACAAATGGGGAGGGATAGGGTTGGGTTACCACCGTCCGGCTTAAATAGCCGGACTTGGTTCCACGAGCGGCGCGCCGGAGCGGCGCCATGTGGCCATGAATGCGTCCTCACCCACGAAAGGAGGAGGCGCCCGTCAAAACGCTGGGTTATGCAGTTGACTGCGTGGGCCCTTGCAGCCAGTCCTACATGGCAGACGCATCTGAGCATCCCCATATCCGGCCCATATATGGGCCGGGTATGGAGGTTGCCGGTCAGTCTGGGCGTTTGGGCCGGATTCGTCATGTCCGGTTGGGTGGCAATTTCATGTTCGGGCAGCAACCTGTCAGCCCACCCCAGGTGTTTAGGGCGAAATTTGGGACTCGAGATGTAGATGCTCTAATAGTGAACCAAGGTAGTAGAAATTATGCTAGTATACTTGCACATTACAGAGTTTGATGTACACTTCAAAATATTTAAGTAGTGTGGTAAAAAGTGCAATTGCAGATTAAATATGTATTAAAAAAGGTACAAATAAGATAAATAATCAATACAATTGAGCTTCCATAAACATTTGGTATACCTTCAAAGGAAGTGTGCAGGTGGATACTGAAAGTGCGATCGTAGAGGGGAACCAGCCAGTGTTTGCGTGATTGAAGGCTGGAGTTAAATCAAGTATAATAGCAGACTTAATAGTCCGTTTACATAACATTTTTCCGTATGTTAATAAGAAGGATGTGAAAAATAAAGGGAATGAGCTCTTATACAAGAGTCTAGTACAAGAGTCTATCACTACACATGCTTCTAAACAAATATAATAGATATGAAAAAGGATGCAGAGAAAAGGTGAAGAAAAAATACCAGTTTTATAGTAAACCTTATTAGTGATTATAAGTGATGGTCCATGAAATGGCAACATCATAACATATATATATATATATATATAGGGTCGCGCTATTCGTCACCCTGGGTGAGAAATAGTTATTCTTCACCCCCCCCCCCCTCTATTTTATCATCAATACACCGTAATTTTACGTTCCGTAAGTTTTG
>NC_057806.1:296719121-296719667 GCF_018294505.1 Triticum aestivum
AAATGTAAAAATATAGTCTAAAATACACATAAACCGCAAATTTTCTTGTCTTATAACCTATATTTTGATTTTTTTATGTCAAATTTTACGTAGTGAATCAATAGGAATGTAACTATTTGAATTCGTAACGTAATTTAATTATAAAATGATCGTAAGATTACCTCATGTGAAGAATAACTTATTCTGCACCCTGGGTGATGAATAGTAACACTATATATATATATATATATATATATATATATATATATATGTGTGTGTGTGTGGGTCTATTCTGCTAACACCCTTAGGAGTTCTTATTCTGCATAGAAATCTCTTATTTCGCACACACCCGAACAAACACAGAAACGAAACCCACCCCTTCACCAACCCACCGTTCTGCAACCTCCACCCCCAACCAGAGCCGGCGCCCCATCCCACCACCACCTTCCCCGCCGTCCACCACCACCTCCTGCCTCCTGCCCCACCCCACCACCACCTCCCCCCCAGCCCCGCACAACACCACCATGGCGCCAAATCTCCCTCACCCTCCCTTCCCCCAACCCATCG
>NC_057806.1:296719965-296811178 GCF_018294505.1 Triticum aestivum
CAGATCGGCCCCCCTCCCAGTGCACCCAACCACACAGCCCACCGCCTTCACCAACAAACCAGATCGAGAGGCGCACTCCGACCTCGCACGCCTCTGCGCTGCCCAGGTGACCCGTTGTGCCGTCCAGCGACGGATCCAGTCCCGCCGCACTACCTGGATCCTAGCGCCGCCACCCACCCCACCCCCTCCCCGCACAGGATCCTAGGGCTGCCGCCCACAACCGATCCTCTTACGCATCGGTTAATCTGCCATCTTTCACCACGGGCCGACCTCCTCTCCAGCCCGGCAACCAAGCCGCCGGGCTCGCGCGTCCCTCCTGGCCGGCCTTCTTCCAGAGGCTCGGTGTCGGTGTCAAAACCGGCGGATCTCGGGTAGGGGGTCCCGAACTGTGCGTCTAGGCGGATGGTAACAGGAGGCAGGGGACACGATGTTTTACCCAGGTTCGGGCCCTCTTGATGGAGGTAAAACCCTACGTCCTACTTGATTAATATTGATGATATGGGTAGTACAAGAGTAGATCTACCACGAGATCAGAGAGGCTAAACCCTAGAAGCTAGCCTATGGTATGATTGTTGTTGTGATTGTCATCGTACGGACTAAAACCCTCCGGTTTATATAGACACCGGAGAGGGCTAGGGTTACACAGAGTCGGTTACAATGGTAGGAGATCTACATATCCGTATCACCAAGCTTGCCTTCCACGCCAAGGAAAGTCCCTTCCGGACACGGGACGAAGTCTTCAATCTTGTATCTTCATAGTCCAGGAGTCCGGCCGAAGGTATAGTCCGGCTATCCGGACACCCCCTAATCCAGGACTCCCTCAGTAGCCCCTGAACCAGGCTTCAATGACGACGAGTCCGGCGCGCAGATTGTCTTCGGCATTGCAAGGCGGGTTCCTCCTCCAAGTACTTCATAGAAGATTTTGAACACAAAGGTAGTGTCCAGCTCTGCAAAATAAGTTTCCACATATTGCCATAGAGAGAATAATATTTACACAAATCTAATCTGCTGACGTATTCCGTAGCGTGACATCACACCACGACCAAGTCTTTATTTGAATCGTTTTACCATCCCACCTCAGCGTGTTTAGCGAGGCGGTTTCCTTGGCACGTCTTGTCAAAGCAGAGATCGTGTCCCCTTACTCTGGGGTTCTCATCAATACAGGCGTGGGTAACCCAACCGTGCCCGTTGGTATGTTTTCTCAATCAAAGGCGAGTCCCAAGCGGTTATGGGGAGGGCCCTTGGTATTCAACCTCTTATAAAGAGACCAAGGCCCTACTCCTTTCTTTCAATCTCAAACGAGTTCGCCCTTCGCCTCGAGTTCCAACACCTAAGGCTCCAGATTTCAGGCGCTTCGGACCTTCGACAATGTCCGGTTCCGACCTTCGAGGCCGATGGATGCCCTCCTCCATCACGGAGGAGGACGTGCTGAAGTTGAGAGAGGCCAGGTTCTTGACCGACGAAATCTGGCATAGGCTGCCTGCTCAAGGGCAAGTCGTTCCCACTCCCAAGCCTGGTGAGAGTGTGGTGTTCATGTCTCACTTCCTTCAGGGGCTAGGCTTCCCGACGGATCCCTTCGTGAGGGGGCTCATGTTTTATTATGGGCTAGAATTTCACAACTTAGCTCTGGAGTCCATCCTCCGTATTTCCTCATTCATTGTCGTGTGTGAAGCCCTCCTCCGTATTACTCCTCACTTTGGACTATGGCTCAAGACCTTCAAAGTAGAGCCGAAGATGATCGAGGGACGGCACGCGGAGTGTGGAGGTGCTTTTATAAGCAAGATCGCTGGTGCTCCATGGCCCGAGGGCTCTTTTCTAGAGGAGTCCAGCTTATGGCAATGAGAGTGGTTTTATATCACTGCTCCCAGGAGCGCCAAATGGGTGGCGCCACCTGTTGGGGAACGTAGCATAAATTCAAAATTTTCCTACGTGTCACCAATATCTATCTATGGAGAAACCAGCAACGAGGGGAAGGAGAGTGCATCTACATACCCTTGTAGATCGCTAAGCGGAAGCGTTCAAGTGAACGGGGTTGATGGAATCGTACTCGTCGTGATCCAAATCACCAATGATCCTAGTGCCGAACGGACGGCACCTCCGCGTTCAACACACGTACAGCCCGGTGACGTCTCCCATGCCTTGAACCAGCAAGGAGAGAGGGAGAGGTTGAGGAAGACTCCATCCAGCAGCAGCACAACAGCATGGTGGTGATGGAGGAGTGTGGCAATTCTGCAGGGCTTCGCCAAGCACCGCGAGATATGAGGAGAAAGAGAGGGAGGGTTGCACCAATAGGCAGAGATCAGATCGCGTGTTATGGGCAGCCCAAGGCCTCACTATATATAGGGGAGAGTGAGGAGGGTGCGCCCCCTCTAGGGTTCCCACCCCTAGATGGGCGGCAGCCCTAGATGGGCCTTGGGGTGGTGGCCAAGGGAGGATTCCCTCCCCCCCAAGGCACCTAGGAGGTGCCTTCCCCTCCTAGGACTCTTCCTTTTAGGGTTTCCCCCACACTAGGCGCATGGGCCCTAGGGGAAAGTGGCGCCCCAGCCCACTTTGGGCTGGATCCCTTCCCACTTTAGCCCATGGGACCCTCCGGGATAGGTGGCCCCACCCGGTGGACTCCCGGGACCCTTCCGGTGGTCCCGGTACAATACCGATGACCCCGAAACTTGTCCCGATGGCCGAAACAAGACTTCCCATATATAAATCTTTACCTCCGGACCATTCCGGAACTCCTCGTGACGTCCGGGATCTCATCCGGGACTCCGAACAACATTCGGTAACCACATACAAACTTCCTTTATAACCCTACGTCATCGAACCTTAAGTGTGTAGACCCTACGGGTTCGGGAGACATGCAAACATGACCGAGACGTTCTCCGGTCAATAACCAACAGCGGGATCTGGATATCCATGTTGGCTCCCACATGTTCCACAATGATCTCATCGGATGAACCACGATGTCAAGGACTTAATCAATCCCGTATACAATTCCCTTTGTCTAGCGGTATGCCCGAGATTCGATCGTCGGTATCCCGATACCTTGTTCAATCTCGTTACCGGCAAGTCTCTTTTACTCGTTCCGTAACACATCATCCCGTGATCAACTCCTTGATCACATTGTGCACATTATGATGATGTCCTACCGAGTGGGCCTAGAGATACCTCTCCGTTTACACGGAGTGACAAATCCCAGTCTCGATTCGTGCCAACCCAACAGACACTTTCGGAGATACCTGTAATGTACCTTTATAGCCACCCAGTTACGTTGTGACGTTTGGCACACCCAAAGCACTCCTACGGTATCCGGGAGTTGCACAATCTCATGTTCTAAGGAAATGATACTTGACATTAGAAAAGCTTTAGCATGCGAACTACACGATCTTGTGCTATGCTTAGGATTGGGTCTTGTCCATCACATCATTCTCCTAATGATGTGATCCCATTATCAATGACATCCAATGTCCATGGTCAGGAAACCGTAACCATCTATTGATCAACGAGCTAGTCAACTAGAGGCTTACTAGGGACATGGTGTTGTCTATGTATCCACACATGTATCTAAGTTTCCTATCAATACAATTATAGCATGGATAATAAACGATTATCATGAACAAGGAAATATAATAATAACTAATTTATTATTGCCTCCAGGGCATATTTCCAACACCACCTGCCTTTTGCTCGAGTCCCCCACCACAGCTAGTGTCATGGGTCAATAAAGGACTAGACTGGGGGCCATCCAAGGACGTGCCCTTGTTGCAGGGCCGCATTCGAGATCTCTTAGAAAGAGACATTAGCCTGGTCGTGGTGACGCAGGTCATGTTGATCCGCCGAGCCTTGCCCGGCAAACGTTGCTCCCTTTGCCTGTGGGAGTTCAATCCGGAGGGACCACGAGCTCTTCAGCATTTCATGGGCACAATGCCCGTGGAGATGTACAAATTGTTCTTCGGATCACAAGCAATGTGTCCGGACTTGACCGAGGACGCAGGCCTGAGCCGCAATTGCCTGGATACTCAAGTAAGTAGCCTCGTGCTCGGACTCGCTATCCGTATATTTATCATAAAATTGCCCCTAAAAGAGTTGTCCTTTAAACAAGAGTGGATAGCGAAAGCAAAGCTAATCAGGTGTCCGGCCCCCCTCCTCGAGACCATGCCTCCTCGAAGGGAGGAGGGGACAAGGAAGCTACGGCCTCCTCGAAGGAGGCTGTTTGGAAGGGAGAAATCGAAAATTCCTCTCCTCAGGGGAAGAAGAGGACTGCCTCTGAAGACCCGGAGACCATGGCCTCAAAGCGGGGGAAGAAACCTTCGCCAGAGGGTCCTGTGTTGGGGGATACTTCGGCCGAATTATGCCCTCAAGGGGATCAGCCCTCCGCCGAGCTTTAAGTAGGGAGGAGTCTTTGTTTTTAAGAAATGAGAGAAATCCTTGTGTTATATCTGAGAAGAGTAATCGAAAATTTACCTTGTAGCTCAGACCTTAGCCCTTCTTAGCAGAGCTCGTCTTCAGGGGATCTTCTTACGGAGATGATGGAGAGTGGAACGCCTCCCCCTGCCGCACCACCTTGCGAGGCGGGCGATCCTGAGGTATCTTCGCGGAGGGTTTCTCTGAATTCGGCAGGGCCGGAAGGTAGTCATATGGCCCCCAAAGCTCTCCATGTCCGGCCTTCGAAAAGGGCCATCGGACGAGTCCGGCACTGTCTGGTGCGCGGTCGGAGGAGCTGAAGGATCTGCTAGGGCGAGCATCTATCTCAGAGGAGCACCGTGCATTGATGGGTACGGTGATTGAGAGGATTTCATCCGCGGAGAGCGGATTGCACGAGGCCGTCAGGAGTTTACTGACAGGTTTTGAGGTACGCGAAATAATGTACCCTTTTTGGATAGTTGCGCATAAATAAGATGCACCCTATTTAGATAGTAGCCCCTGAGACTCTGTGCGTTGTCAAAAGTGACGGCGCACAGAGGATCATAATCCCAGGTTTAATATGCCGCCTTCATACGTAGGTGGCGAAGTGTCCGGTGGCAAGCCGAACTGATGAATTTGCCGGGCTAAAGCGGCAACTTGACGTGGCAGATGCTGACATCGTGCTTGTCAACAAGCGGCTTGACGAGGCACAAGGTATGTAATTCCTCCGGCAGCACCTAGTAAGAAGAGCTTTATGCCAGTATCTTACAATGTGTGCACTTGATGCAGATGGTGCTGCTGCCATGGAGAATCTTCAGGCGGAACTTGCCCGAGCCAAGGAGCAAGCCAGGAGAAGTGATGCGGCTGCCGGAAAAGCAATTGAAGAGCTGAAAGCCGAACAGGCTGCTCACTGCCGAAGCAAGAAGGAAATGGTCGAGATGGCCGTGAAGCTGAAGAACGCTGCTGACCGTTGCAAGCTTCTTGAAAAAGAAGATCGGGCGGAACAGATGGACCTGGAGAAGGCCGTTGCCGATGCCAAGGATGCTCGCTCTGCGATGAGAGCTATGAAGGAGGAGCTGCGTCAGGCCGGAGAGATCGTGGCTGGAAAGCCCTTTATGCTGTGGAGGAAGTTTTGTGATCCTAAATATGCTCCGTTAGACTGGATGTGGAGTACGGCGGACATCTATCTGGATTTGGCAGCGAGCGCCGCCAATGCGGTCGAACACTTCCGAGATCAAGAAGATCGCGAAGTGGAAAAGCTCTTTTGGTTGCAGTTCCACAATCTTGAGCGTCCACTGTCATTAGCCGATCGTTTGGCCGAATGGGCCGAGCTAAATAGGTTGTCCGGACTCGCCATGAAGTATGTCATGAGTCATCTATGGCCAGATAGGCCAGAGCCGAAAAGTTATTTCAACTTGGTGCAGCAGTTCCTTGGTGCGGCGCCGCATATCAGTGCGATGAAGAGGTCAGCGTGCATAGAGGGTGTGTGGATGGCTCTTGCCCATGTCAACACATACTGGGCGGAAATGGAGGCCACCGCTGTTGCATCCCCAGACTCGGATGGAAGCCGAGTACCTGCCGAGCACTATTTTCAGGAAGTTCTGCAAGGCGCTCGTTTAATAGAGACGCAGTGCTCGAAGGATACTATATTCGAATAGCATATATTATTGTAAAACAATATTTTGATAAATTGTAGAAGCTTTTTATACTTGTGCCTGCAAGTATTATAATACCTCCTGTGCGTCCGTTTGACATATATGTATATATAATCTGAAAGATGGCAGTCGTCGGCTTTAGCCCCCACGCACATAATGCGGGGGTGTTCGTAGAAGGCGCATTTTCACACTTGATCCAACGTCTTGGTCCTACAAAGGAGGTGATAGTGCAGCGAACTAGGCAATCGGACTATGATGCTTTATCACTTTCACTTAGCCATAGGAGTTTGACAGTGAGGCTACTTATATAGCCCCTGGTGGCGCCTGCGCTCGCCCGAACTCGGGGCGCGTATGTGCCTAGCCGGGAAGCGGCCCTTTGTTAATGTAGAGGAATCCTAAAGATTCTGGTAAGTCATCGAGTGGTTGACCAGTCTCACGCTATATCATGACAGACAGTTTTCGGCTTTCTCTACTAAGGTGCTCGCCTGGCCGAACCGGGGCACAATCGCAGTAGTTCTCCTGGTGCCGCCTTAGCCGATAGAGCGGAACGTAAGGTAGCAAAACACAAGAGCCGGGCAAACCCAACATTTGACCAAAGACATGATTCAGAGCTGATGCATATAAGGCCAAACTCGCGATGCCGAACACTCCCTAAGGTATTCGGTCTTTATGAGGGCGGGCGGGATAACACCCTTAGTAATAAGCCCCTAGTGTCCAGGTACGCGCAAAACTCTGACGTGGCCACATGCCAAAACGCCAGCCTCCTCCTTGGTTATACCAAGAAACTAGGGGATGTGTATCAACAAGAGACAGTAAAAAAGGTTTACGCAGGGTCTTAATCTGAAAAGAATCCTTGGAACGGGTCCCTGCTGCACGTCTGCGCCTGTGTCTCCGTTGTGCCGTATCCTGGACGGGCGTAGCACGGTGTTCATCTGTAAAAGAGAGGAACTTAGTTAAAGAAAGCTCGTGCCGAACATGAGTTATACTAAATAAACAAAGTATAAATCGAAATGGGTAAAATTGAGCTTTATTGTCTCTTGTTTTATATGCGCGGAGCCCCTAGTACAGGGGTATACGGATATTAAGCCTTTATCAATTATATGTTTATGCCGGACTCGTCTAGCCGTGTTCGTGGTCTCGATGACCTGTTTAGGTGCTTTGGCTGGTGAAGCCGCTTTATTGTGGGGTTGTCAAGGCAGCCGCACTATCTCCCGCGTGGTAGGAACACTCAATGCTTTCCCTTTAATGAGATGATGCCTCATGGACCGGGCATCTTGAGCGTAAGAGATGCATAATGGTGGTATTGCGTTAAAGCGGGTGAAAGCTTCGCGTCCCAGCTGTGCTTGGTAGCTACTTGAGAATGGGGCGATGTGGAAAGTTAGTTGTTCGCGACGGAAGTTATCGGGGGAGCCGAACATAACTTCTAGCCGGAGAGAACCCATGCAATAGGCATACGGACCTGGCGTTACCCCTTGAAAGGAGGTTTCGCTATGGCAAATTTTTGTTGGGTCTATCCCCATGTTGCGGATTGTGTCCTGGTATAACAGGTTTAGACCGCCGCCGCCGTCCATCAGGACATTTGTAAAGTGGAGTCCGCCAATGCAGTCCAGCCTGCGTTCTGGATACTTCTAGAGTAATCCTGATGGTCGAAGGTGATCGGTTTTAACAACCATTGGCGAGACTCCTTTGGGATAGGCCGTATGGCGCGTATCTCTGTTGGCGCCATTCTGTTCGTCATGTGAAGTAAGTTTATTGTTTTGACTTCTTGTGGGAAATCCTTTTGTTTCCTGGTGCTCTACTTGTGGGGTTCGTCATCGTCCTCACTTGGTGTGTCGAGCCCCTTGTGTTCGGCGTTGAGTTTGCCGGATTGCTTGAAAACCCAACAATCTCTGTGGGTATGGTTCGCAGGCTTCCCGGGAGTACTGTGTATTTGACATATTTTGTCGAAGATTTTGTTTAAGTTGGATAGCTCGTCCCTGTTATCCTTGAGGGGCGGCTTTTTCTGATCCTGCCGTGAGCTTTTGAATCTGGCGTTGACCGCCGTGCTCTTTGGGATGTTTCCCTTATTCCGACGCTGGTCCTTGCTGCGTCGGGGTTTTCCGTTTCCATCCCTAACTTCGGATGTACTTGGGTCGCTGGTGCTACATCTTGCCAACCAACTGTCCTCTCCTGCGCAAAAGCGGGTCATGAGGCTTATTAATGCGGCCATTGTTCTTGGCTTTTCTTGGCCGAGGTGTCTGGCGAGCCATTCGTCTCGAACGTTATGCTTAAAAGCTGTTAGGGCTTCGGCGTCCGGACAGTCAACTATCTGATTCTTTTTAGTAAGAAATCTGTTCCAGAATTTCCGGGCTGACTCTCCGGGCTGTTGAGTTATGTGACTGAGATCATCTGCATCCGGAGGGCGGACATAGGTCCCTTGAAAATTTGCCCGGAAAGCATCCTCAAGCTCTTCCCAACTTCCAATGGTGTTTTTGGGAAGGCTTTTGAGCCAATGCCGGGCTGGCCCTTTAAGCTTGAGGGGTAAGTATTTTATGGCGTGGAGGTCATCTCCTCTGGCCATGTGTATGTGGAGGATATAATCCTTGATCCAGACCCCAGGGTATGTTGTTCCGTCATACGCCTCTATGTTTACGGGCTTGAATCCCGCTGGAAATTCATGGTCCAGCACCTCATCGGTGAAACATAGAGGGAGTGCGGCACCCCTGTATTTTGGTGTGCCGTGATGTTCGGATATTTGTTGTGTTACATTGCTTACTAGAGCTTGCTTTCTTGGCCCGTAGATAGATCTGGCTGGGCCATCTTTTTGATGCGGATCCTTTAGTGGATCGCGTGTCGGCTTGTGTGTGGCGCCGCTTGCCGCTCCATGCTGGCCATGCGGTCGTCTATCCGACCGGGTGGCTTTCCTATTTTTTGACTGCGGGGGCTCTAAGGCCTCCTTGTCAAATTCAGGCAGTAGCTTTCACTTTGGATAGCTTTTTGTGCGGCGACTACCGCCATATTTGTCTGCGGTGTTGCGTACTTTGCTCCATCTGATTCTGAGTGCATCTTCCGCAGTTTTGAGCTTCCGCTTCTGTTTTTTCAGGCTATGCGCAGTGGCGACGAGCCTTTTGTGGAGGTTCTTCTGCTCCATGAGCCTATCCGGCGTAAGGTCATTCGGACTGTTGTGTTTGCCGGGGACGGGGTGTTCGGTTTGTTTATCCAAGTTGCCTTGTTTGGACGGTTGCTCGAAGGCATGTTCGTCGTCCGCCGGCTCATCCTGCTCTATGGATGGGTCTGTATGGCTGCTGTCTCTGTCGAGGCGGGGCTTGGAGCGGCGCTTACGTCGCTGCTTTGATTGCTTTTCGAGTGAATGATCCCTCGTTGCATCCCTGTGTTCCTCGTCGTCGCTTCCTTTGGGTGTGTCCATCATGTACACATCATGAGATAAGGTGGCTGTCCAATGCCCTATAGGCGCTGGTTCTTGATCGTCTCCTGCATCAGCGTCCATACCGTCGATGTCTTCGGAGTCGAAGTCGAGCATGTCAGTCAAATCATCGACAATGGCTACGAAGTGGGTGGTGGGTGGGCTTTGAATTTCTTCATCATCCGCATCCCAACCTTGCTGACCATAGTCCGGCCAGGGCTCTCCTGATAAAGAGAGAGACTTTAGTGAATTCAGAATGTCGCCGAAGGGCGAGTGCTGAAAGATGTCCGCGGCGGTGAACTCCATGATCGGCGCCCAATCGGGTTCGATCGGTAGGGGCGCGGAGGTCTCGGAGTCTGGAGAGGAGTCCGACTCCTTGGAGTCACGGGCTTCGCAGAGAATAGGGCTGGTGTTCGGCTCGATCGCCATAGAGATTGTAGCCCCTAAGGCAGTGTCCAACCACCCATCCTCGATTGGCGTAGTTGGCTCCGAATTAAGGATCGGAGCTGATGCGGGTGCGGCCTCCAGGGCACTGTTCGGCGGCAGAGCTAGATCATGCCCATCATGACAGTGCGGCGCGCTCGGCTGCAGCTCGAATCCGTCGAAGATCAAGTCTCCGCGGAGGTCGGCCGTGTAGCTCAAACTTCCAAATCTGACCTGATGGCCAGGGGCGTAGCTTTCGATCTGCTCTAGATGGCCAAGCGAATTGGCCGCAGTGCAAGGCCGCCGAATACGAAGATCTGTTCGGGGAGAAAGATCTCACCCTGGATTACATCGCTGTTGATGATCGGAGAAGCCATCGGGCCTAAAAGTGACAACACAGAGGAACTCTCAATGAAAGCACCAATGTCGGTGTCAAAACCGGCGGATCTTGGGTAGGGGGTCCCGAACTGTGCGTCTAGGCGGATGGTAACAGGAGGCAGGGGACACGATGTTTTACCCAGGTTCGGGCCCTCTTGATGGAGGTAAAACCCTACGTCCTGCTTGATTAATATTGATGATATGGGTAGTACAAGAGTAGATCTACCACGAGAGCAGAGAGGCTAAACCCTAGAAGCTAGCCTATGGTATGATTGTTGTCGTGATTGTCGTCGTATGGACTAAAACCCTCCGGTTTATATAGACACCGGAGAGGGCTAGGGTTACACAGAGTCGGTTACAATGGTAGGAGATCTACATATCCGTATCGCCAAGCTTGCCTTCCACGCCAAGGAAAGTCCCTTCCGGACACGGGACGAAGTCTTCAATCTTGTATCTTCATAGTCTAGGAGTCCGACCGAAGGTATAGTCTGGCTATCCGGACACCCCCTAATCCAGGACTCCCTCACTCGGCGACGCGCCGCGAAACCAGTTCTCCCCGCAATCTTTCTCTGGCGTGGCCTAGCACGACCGCCGCCTGCGTGCTCCCTCATTGATGACACCTCCTCCACCCCATCTTCCTCCTCGTCGGCGCCCCCGACCTCCTCCTCAGCCCCCATGAGCTTGAAGTTCAGTCGGGGTGTGCAGGTGTGGGTTGTTCTCCACCTGATGTCGAGCAGTGCACGTTGTCTCTCGTTGCAGCTCGGTTGGGTCGTCGGTGCAGTAGGCAAGCACGTGAGAGGACGATGCGCATCTAGTACGATTCCGGCCATGCGATGCTGCAGTGCAGATGTGTGCGGCATGCATTCTGCATTTTACTTTGGTGTGCGCGTGAGGTTCTCGCAACTGGCTGGTGCAGTCCGTTGCCCCTTGTGCTGGTTGACCATTGCGGTTAACAAAAAAATGGCACTCAATTTTGCTGTGAAGTTTTGATGCAGTTCATTTTTATTTTGCCTTTTCAAAAAATGGTTATGCAGTGCAGTACTATTAGAAACCTCAACAGTTCGCCTTGTAAAAAAAGATGGAGCAGTCCACTTGGTTGTGGAGGAGAAAAAAAATGAAAGACAAAAACTTATTCAAAATTTTAAAAAAAATTGCAGTTCACTACAGTCGACCCAGCGGTTTCATTACCTGTATGTACGAAGTGCACTCAGTTTGTGTAAAAAGAATATGTTCCATTACCCACATGTATGAAGTGCATTCAGTTTGTGTAAAAGGAATATGTTTCATTACCCTTATTTATGAAGTGTAATTTATTCCATGCGTTCCAAAAATTCAGTCGACTAAATCAACACCTGCAGTGCGTTTGGTCCTTGGATGTGGTTTACTTTCAAGAGTGGTGATGTTCACTTGCGCTCAACATGAAAGTGTGATTTTTTTAGTGAAACAACAAGATAGTAATGTGGTTCACTTCGATATATGTCGCGGTTCACTTGCCTCCTCTTTGCGGTCCACTCTCGTTTCACAAAAAAATTGAAAGAAAAGACAAAACAAAAAAACTCGTCGGAGAAAAATTTACGTTCGACAAAAGAAACCATGAAGTTCACTTGATCGTCTAATGTAGTGCGAATTTCCGTCTAAAGCAATGCGGTTTTCTGTCTGATGCAGTACTTACGACGATTTTAGTGTCGCAAAAAAACAAAGTGTTCGCATTTCGTTACAATCAAAATTGCTCTTAAACCGTAAGGAATCACAGAGAGTGTTCTACATAAAAAGGTTGCGCTTTATCAATCTCTTTCCAACGGCGTATAATTTGAATCATTCCGACCAGCGGTTTATAAAATTTCGCGAAAAACGGTTGCTGCCTCTCGTCGTCAGCTGCACGATTTTCAAAATTAACTAAAAACCGTAAGGAATCTTAAAACCATTTTAACATATGAAAGTTGCGCCTCGTCCGTAGCTTTCCAACGGCTTATCATACACCTCGTTTCGACAAACGGTTCAAAAATTGAAGCAAAGACAGTACGAAATTTGCAAAAGTAATTGAAAAACAGAATTCCGCAATTTAATAAATTTAAAACTGCTCTTAAACCATAACGAATTAGAGAAAGTAATAGATATGAAAAAGATGCACCTCGACAATATCTTTTCAACGGTGTATCATTTGCTTTATTCCGATAAGTGGTTTTGAAAAAAACACGAAAAACACTCACTGTCATTCGTCATGGGCCGCATCATTTTCAAAACTGCTCTTAAACCATGCGGAATCTCAAAAAGTGTTCAACATAGCGAAGTTAGCGCCTAATCCATGCTTCTCAACGGTATATTACACGCCTCATTCTGACAAATGGTTAAAAAATTAGAGCAAAAAAGGTATCAAAAAACACAGCGTGTAGTTTTTTGCAACGAGAAATTCACTCACGTGAGTACTGCAGTACATTTGATTCAAACAATGACGTGCACTTACGTTGAGCATGCAGTTCGAAAGTGTTATCAGAATAGTTATTCTACTAATATTAGCAGAATAGACCGACATTGTTAGTGATACTCTTATGTGCAGCCCACAGGTGATCATACCTCAGATTTGACGCTTTAGTACCTTATTATTATTAATACAGATTATTTTTTCAGCGGAAGGTGATGTTTATTTTTTCAGTGAAAGGCGATTGTCAATTTTGAATCTTGTTAGTGAGTGTGGTGCAAGTGTGCGTGTAATCGGTGTTTCTAAAAGCGACTGCCGAGTAAACAGAAAAAATCAACCATGCTGTTCGGATGTGCTTGTGCGTACGTGTGTAATAAATGAATAAATTGTGTACTAAGAACAGTTCATTCCGAAACAAGCACTATGGGCAGTCAGTGATAAGCATAAGCTGACAGAGACATGTTTGACAAGGATCGATACCTCAAGAGTGTTTTAGGAGGAGACGGCCGTATCCTCTCGTTTCTTAGCAACGCATCTTGCTGATAATAGTACGACGCATCTTGCTGATAATAGTACGACGCATCCTCATAAGTTTGGGATATATCCAAATAGGGAACGCGACAAAATGTCACTTGTAACCGGTACACACCAACTGTTCAGGCCACACATTTTACAAGCAGCACAACTTTGCTGTTGTGTAAATACCAGGTTACAAATGATACACACAAAGGAACAAAAGTAGACTACTAGCTATTTTACCCGATTTCCTTTCTCTTCCTTCATCTATGTTTAATTTCGCTTTCAAGATAGAGCAGCCCAAGACCAATGTGAGGTCGTCAAACAGACTCCGATCGCCGCCTGAGATTGATCGGATATCCTTTGAGGGTTCGAGTGGTGGGGAAGAAGACGAGCCTATCTTCCTCAGCCGCTTCCCAGCTGCCAAATTTATGCACAAAGAAGAAATCAAAGCGGCATCTTAGTTTGGAATTTCAATTGCAGAACATCTAGATCGTATAGCCACAAACAATGTAGAAACTCGAACTGAAGATGGAGATGATGGATTACCTAAAGCGCAGTACAAGATGATGGAGGAAAACAGAGATGACAACCCGAGCGAGCTCGTAGCCAGGGCACAACCGAGGTCCACCGCCAAAGGGAGTAAATAAGTTGGCCCCTACCTCGTTCTGAAGTTTGTTGTTGCTCTGCACCAGCAACAAAGTTAGTACAGTACATGGTACCACAAAATAGTACCCTTATGCAGGCATTTACTTTACTTTTCTACTAGCATAAGCCAAGATATAACAGAATACGTTGACCAACAGCACCGTAAAGGGTACCTGCCATCTCCATGGGTCAAACGTCCGGGCATTCTCATAGTGTTCATTGTTGAGGTGCACAGCTCGGAACGAAGCAAATATTTTGCAGCCCTTCGGGATAGTGTAACCTAATAGAATGATGAATAAAAACAAATGTTACACACACTAGGGAGTATTCCTGATCAAAAGGTTTTGAATACTTAAGTGTGGATTTACTTTTTCGACAAAGAAGTGTGGATTTACTGAAGTACCTTTAAAATGAATATCAGTGTTTGCTCGCCTGAATACCCCACCGATTATGTTAGCCACACGAAGTGTCTCATTGATCACCTGTGAAAGTGGCATTCTTTATTATGATGTGAAAAATCCCAGTGAGCTTAGATGTTATTGTCAACAAATGCGGCGGTATGTATGATATGTGGATCAACTTTAAGAAATATGGGGGCATTGGAATCATTACACTTTGGGTGAAGGTCATTGACTTGTAATCGACCCACTCTAGGGGTTGATTTTCACCTTTCATCTTTGTCATATTTTCATGCTCTTCCTGTAAAATCAGCAAGACATTTCATATTAACGAATCAGCAAGACATCTGCATTAATTGCACCTATATCGACACAGAATATCAATAGAAGCAACGATATAAAAGCATATGTATAAGTTTACTGAAAACAACATCGGCTGAAAAGAGGTTCACATATTCAATCTAACTACGGTTCCTGGCTTTGTGGTAAGGATTCTCAGTTTTTGCTTATGTTGATAAATTTAGTCTAGTACGAGTAAACAAAAGAAGAAAAAGAGCAAACATGCTTTTGGAAGAAGTCGGTAGGATTTGTGTTCATAGCAGATCCATTCTTCTTAGGTTACAAGCAGATAAAAGAATCAGTCAACATCACCCGTGTCTGAAACCAAGATGCTAACAGATCGCTACAAACGTAAACAATAGTCTTTTAGTTAACAAACTACTATCTGAATTAACAAAACTGTACTTGCCGGCACAGCAAATTTTCTCTTGGACAAGAGCAAACAATAGCCTCTGCATCAGTTGATGCACACAGCGAAAAGGTTTACCTAACCTAACTCCCAATTATAATAAGATATTATGAAATCGGTTGACCAATCCTAGCTAGTGTCCGACCTTATTTGACAGTACGCACTACCACACGTGCACAAGAATTGACAATTTACCAAACAAATCCTCATGATTCATTCCATACCTTGAGCTGTGCCAGCGCCGCCGGCGTCTCGGTGAGGAACTTGACGGCCACCGTCATGAGGACGGAGGTGGTCTCGTACCCAGCAACAAGCAGGGACAGGCAGAAGTCCACCATCTCCTCCTCCGAGAAGCTCCCACCCTCCGCCTCAAGAAGCTCCTCCACCATGTCCTTCTTCTCCCTCTTTCCGTCCATCTCCTCCTTGACCCCATTCTCCTCTCCTCTCTCCTCCATCCTCTTCCTTATCACCTCCCTCAACGCTCCGGCCACCTTCTTCCTCGACTAGAGCAAATTTGATAATAGAATATAAATCAGTTACGGAACGCAATGTCCATACGAAGGGGAAGGGGAAGGGGAAGGGGAAGGGCTGAGGCAAAAGGGTAAACACCTTGAGGGCCTGGCCGTAGGTGGTGAAGGGGAGGAATGAGGCGAAAGGGAAGGGGATGGAGAAGAAGCCATCGATGAGCTTGACGTATTCGCGGCGGAGGCTCTCGGTCCATGGCCCGGGCTCGATGCTGACGAGCTGCTTGACGGTGAGGTTGAAGGTGATCTTCTTTGCCTCGTCGAGGAGACGCACGGTGGCGGTGGGCTCCCACTGGCGCATGGTGGCGAGCACGAGGCGCTCGATGTGCGCGAGCAGGGGCTGCGAGGCGGGGCGCCCGAGGCGGGTGAGGGTGAGCGAGTGGAGGCGCTTGTGGGCGGTGCCCCGTTTGAGGAGCAGGGAGTGCGCGCCGAGGAGCGTGGTGATGGAGGAAGGGTAGCTGCAGCTCACGGCGCGGCCCTCGGCGGCGAGGAGGAGGCGGTTGAAGGCCGGGTCGGCGGAGAAGACGGTGCGCTCGCCGAAGATGTGGGTGGTGAAGACGCCCCCGTGCCGCGCCACGCGCTCGTCAATGAAGGGCTCCGGGTTGGGCGTCTTGTATGCAGAGATCAGCCGCAGCGTCTCGCCGATCAGGGGCAGCCCCGTGCTGCCCGGCGGGAGCCGCGGTCTCTGCTTCCGGACCCCGACCGCGCACGCCACAAGGAACCATCTGCATACCAACGCGGCGACGACGACGATGGCAACGGCGGCGGCGGCGAGCTGGAGCGCGCCGGCGTCCATAGCTCGCCGTGGCGGTGTGCGTTTTGGCTTTTGGTTGGGTGGGGGAGTGAGATTGGTGACTCTGCGAGAGGCAGAGGAGAGGAGGGATGTTTGGGGGGGCTTCGCTTTTCTAGGTGGGTTTAAATAAAAAGTTTGGAGACGAGAGCTTGAGAAAAGGCGTCGAGTGTTAATTAAGAGAACTGCTATACAGACGACATTCACAGACGATTTCAGCACGACACTCTATCTCACACCATCCATTCAAGACACTAATGTACAGAAAGTTGTTGGATTTGGAATCGGCTCAGGATCGTGCAAGCAAATATCGTCTGTGAAGTAGTTTCGGTTAATTAATGGATAGAAAGAGTGTGTGCTCTGGTCCAAAAGGGAATGTGTGTGCACTGTGGCCATGTTGCTGGGGACAAAGGATGTGCTAGAAAGATTTTGTTGTAAAAACAAATGAAATGCTATTTATTTATTTTTCAAATCTTTATTTAATGTCCGGATCCTTCTTGTGAATCTCAGCTACTCCCTCCATTCATTGTTTCTATCTCCACCGCTTAAAAACCTCTACCTCTATCTCTGCCGCTTGAAAATCTATATCTCTATCTCAATCTCTATTACTTTAAAAAAATTACTCCCTCGTTCATAAATATTTGTCTTTTTAAAGATTTCAAATGAACTACAATATATGGATGTATATAGACATATTTTAGAGTATAGATTCACTTATTTTGCTCCGTACGTAATCACTTGTTGAAATCTTTATAAAGACAATATCTAGGAACGGAGGGAGTATAAGATTTTATCCAAATCGGTACGTTCTCAAAATCACATCTTACATTAACTCAATGAAATCAAATCAAATCGTATCTTTCAAAAATCTCAACTAAATCAAAAACATATTTACTTTCCCTATGCATACCCATATCAAATTAAATCTCACCAAAATATCAACCAAATCAAAACTATCCTTACATTCTGCTACCTATATTCATATGAAATTAAATCTCACCAAAATATCAACCAAATCAAAACTATCCCTACATTCTACTACCTATATTCAAATCAAATTAAAACTTACCAAATCTAGAATATGGTGGATGCAAGGGATCTGTCGAATATAATTAGTGTTGAGCCACTAGAATATTATGCGTCCGTTGCAACGCACAGACAATTAGATAGTATATTATAAGTATTATAAGATGTTTAGGCTATTTGAATATGAACTACATACTGACTGAAATGAATGAACAAACACCAAATACATTTTTATATATTCGATTTAGAAAAGTTAAAACATCTTATAATAGTGAACCGAGAGAGTACATATGAAATTGTGATCCATGTTGGCGTGACTCTAGCGGATTTCTCGGATTGGTATTTGTCAACAAAAATTTAGGCTGGTCATAGTGGTTAGTAACTTGGACTAGTAATATTTTGATACGTCTTCAATGTATTTATAATTTTTTTTTGTTCTATGCTGTTATATTATTAATCTTGAATGTTTTATATATATTTACAAGTAATTATAGATCATTTTTTGAGACTAGCCTATTAACTTAGTGCCCAGTGTCAGTTGTTATTTTTTCCCTGTTTTTGGTTTTCAGAATATGAGTATCAAACGAAGTGCAAATGTCCCGAAACTTTTTGGTGATTTTTTTCTGGACATAAGAGACCATGGAAGCTTCGGGAGGGGACGAGCAGATGGAGCAGTGGACCACGAGGCACCAGGGCGCGCCTTGGTGGCTTGTGGGGCCCATGTGGCTCCCGTTTGACCTAACTCCGCCTCTATAAATTCTCTAAAATCTGAAAACCAACAGAGGAGTCCACGAAATACTTTGTCTCCGCCACAAGTTCCTGTTCTCGAGAGATCCCATCTGGAGGCCTTTTTCGGCACTCTGTCGGAGGGGGATTCGATCGCGGAGGGGCTCTACATGAACCTTGATGTCCTTTCAATGATGTGTGAGTAGTTTACCACAGACCTAAGAGTCCATAGTTAGTAGCTAGATGGCTTCTTCTATCTATTTGATCTTCAATACAATGTTCTCCTTGATGTTCTTGGAGTTCTATCTGATGTAATCACTTTTTGCGGTGCGTTTGTTGGGATCCGATGAATTGTGAGTTTATAATTAGATCTATCCATGAATATTATTTGAGTTTTCTCTAAACTCTTTTATGCATGATTACTATAGCTTCGTATTTCTCTTCGATCTATTGATTTGGCTTGGCCAACTAGATTGATTTATCTTGCAATGGGAGAGGTGCTTTGTAATGGGTTCGATCTTGCGGTGCTCAAACCCAGTGATAGAAGGGGGCATGACACGTATGTATCATTGCTATTAAGGGTAAAAAGATGGGGTTTATTCATAAGTGCGTTTATCTTGTCTACATCATGTCATCTTATTTAAGGCGTTACTCCGTTCTTTATGAACTTAATACTATAGATGCAGGCAGGAGTTGGTCTACTTGTCTCGAATATGATGCCTATATATGATCATTGCCTTGGATATCGTCATAATTATTTACTTTTCTATCAATTGCCCAACAGTACTTTGTTTACCCACCGTATTCTATTTTCAAGAGAGAAGCCTCTAGTGAAAACTATGACCCCCGGGTATACTTTCTTCATATATTAAAAATCCTAAAAATACCTTCCTGCAATTTTACTTTATTTATTTTATTATTTATTTTTGTTTGATCTATCTATCTATCACCATACATTTAATCTTACAAATAACCGCCAAGGGATTGGCAACCACTTGTTCGCGTTGGGTGCAAGGATTTGTTATTTCGCGTGCAGGTTCTGCTAACGAGTTGTTGTGTGATTCTCCTACTGGATTGATAATCTTGGTTTCATAATTGAGGGAAATACTCATCTCTACTATACTACATCATCCCCTCCTCTTCGGGGAAAACTCAACGTGGCTCACAAGTAGCACATGTTACTAGTCTAAGTTACTACTTTTATAATGGGTAGCTGTCAGTGATACAGGGAAGGGGGGTTACCTAGTTCTCTCGCATAAGCACGCTGTTTGGGCGGGGCAGTTGCTCGCGCAGAATTCATGTCCCCGATGGGAGCGGGCACCAGGTTTTCCAGCGATAAGACAAAGGTCACCTCGATGGACGGGTGTGCTAGGGTGCCCCGTTCAAGGGGTGCATTTGGGATCAGGTTGGGGCATCCGTGACTGGTCCTTGGGATCCCTGAGGACCTCCCGAAGGGCCAGTACAGAGTATGTGGTACTCCCCGGGCGCTCCAAGACACGACGTGCCCAAAGGTGGCACCCATACATGAGGTGCAATGTCGCCAGGCCATGGTGTGGCCGATGACGATGGGCAACATGCGAGCAACATGGGGCACACCCTTTCGTCATCAACAATGGATACCTACAATTCAAGTTGGCAGTGTCACGCAGATTCGAGGTAGAAGTCAACTACGACCCGGGGTATAAAAGAGGAGGAGCATTTGCAAAGAGGGGTCGCGAGAAATTGATATACGAAAAACAGTAAAAACATGAGTAGAGTATCACACCATCGTGGTGGCCTAAATTTGGGTAAATTGCTTGTCGTGTGTGTGGAGTTTGAACCCTTGGCCGAACAATGTAGAAGTTGCGACTTAGCTCTAATATCAACAATCACCATTCAACATCTAGTGTGTCTGGTGAGGGCTTAAGGCTCCGGTCATCTCCGATGTGCATGTTGGCCCGTAAGAAGCATGCGCCGCGATAGCGATGCCCATCATAGTTAGATCCATCGACATCTGATCGTCCCCAAGCAAGCATGGCAATGGAAGGTGCCCCCATGCCATCTCCCATGGGACATCAGCACACGCCATCGAAGGACAGGGAGGACCCACACAGGAGGGTCTAGGCGGCGATCCCGACAACGTTCGATCCTAGGGTGGACTAGCAAGGCATCAGGAGCCAGAGCGAGATTGGTGACCAGTACACCGTCGCTTGGTCTTCGATGAGCCGGGCCTAGCATCAACCTTGCAGTTCATGCGCTCTTTCCTCCTGTGCCCCCCAGTGCCCTTGGAGGAAAACCCCCGCGTAGGGCCCTGGGTTTGAGAACTGGTGGAACTCGTGGAAGCGGATAGCCTCTAGTCTCACCCCGGCGTCTCTCGTAGCGCCTTGCGACGTGGTTGCTATCGCTGCGCCGCCACACTCCCCTCATCACAACTGACCCTGAACTAAACCCAGGCGGAGGTGAGGGAGGCACCTTCTAAATCACGGTGCACGACGGCCACGTCCCACCGCGTGCACAGGGAGGACCCTCATGGTAATACCCTCATACGAGGAGGGTAAGAGGGCGCACGAGCGGCACACGACACCACTAGAGAGGTCACTACAAAACGTGCGCTATTTTGTGACGTTTCACTTGTGTCATGTAAAACCAACACTGGTACGCGTCAGTCCTATACAAACGGTTTTTAACCCCTTTCCGCGGTGACATTTGGAACCGTCACCAAGTGAGTGTGGGTGATAGGGGGTCCTTCCCACACGACCTAGAAAGCATCGGGGATATGCCCTCCTGGCACACATGCTCGGCAAAATGAGGTCATGTGCGACCGGCGAGCGCTCAAATACGGAAATACGTACAGTAGAGCTAAAAATACAATTATACGGCAAAATTGCTTTCGGTCGCAAGTACATCCCACACAGTCGCTCCAAGGAAAACATTTCCGTTCACAGGTACATCACACACAATTTTTCCCATTAAATCATTTGCGTTATTGAATGTATCACACACGGTCCATAGAAGAAACTGTGTGGCAAATGTTGTCCATCACACACAGTTTTTATGTGGTAAACATTTGTGCAAGGTGGCCTAACGCAAACAATTTTCAAGAGAAAGTCGTGTGTGATTGTTCATTGATCCAACACGATTTATTCCTAGAAACTGTGTATGTTGCCTGAGATCATCGCCCACGGTATTTTTTCAACAACCGTTTGCAATAGCAAAACCCAATTAGCGGACTAATTCGCCATTAGCAAGCTAATTGCCCTATTATTAATAATCCATTTATTAATCTAATTGACATTCATATTAAGCACGTAATATATTTCATTTCCATATTAAGAAAGTAGAATTTCATAATTTAAATACATCAGAGTACAACATGATATAGCTTCAGCACTCAGCTACCCCATTACACAACTACACCAGCACCAATTTTCACATGCAACATGTAGAACCTTTTGAAATTAGCATCATAGACGGTATATAGACAGATGCATCTCATCTGGAAAACTGCTGAAGCGGAAGGCGAATATTGAGCCTTCATTCATGTTGAAGGTCTTTGCAATTTTAGGCCAGTGTATGTGGATGATTGACCGTCCGTCCTTCATCCTCTTCAGGAACACTTCAATATTGAACCGTGTGTGTTGTATGAAAACCTTCCTCGCCTCCTGACCATAGAGATGGGTTGAGAGGTAATCATCAGTGAACTGCTTTGGAAAGGCCTGAAAACAAGGATGTGCATAAATATCTTCTCTATATTGGAAATGGGGCAAAGGAATAAAAAAACCATCTTGTAGTGAACTGATGTCTTCTTCATTGTGCAGACAAAGATCTTATTGTTTTTTGTTGCTAATTTCTTTATCCTAACAATCTTTCTGAGTTTCTTGACTTGATTGATATTCATGGACAACTCATTTCCCCATATGCAAGAAGGGTCGAACAGTGGGTCAAAACCTCTGACAACATGACCTACATGTGCTAAACCAAATTGTTAAAAACCAAAATATTAGAATGGTTCCTGCAATTGCATAATAATGTGCTATTAGACAACGGACCATGCACGCGCTAACCTTGATTGTAAACCTCAGTGCTTTCCATTGTTTCCCTGCAACACATATAAGGTAGTTAGTCATCAGGTTAAGTATTTACTACAGCCAAATTCAATTTATTCCTCACATGGTATACAATAACAGAATGCACCCACAACTATTTGAACATCGCATTGCAGAATTGAACCAAACAGTTAACTAAACACCACAACACAAATGAACCAAACATTAACTGACCACCACATTGCAGAATGTATAACCAAACCAAGCATGCCTGACAACTTGGAAATATAGAAATTGTATTCGTTTCTCATGTATTTTGTAAAGATAAATTCGATTTATTTCTCACATGGAAGACAATACAAAATTGCAGCCTGAAGAATTGAGCATCACATTTGCAGAATTGAACCAAACAGTTAAATGAAGACAACAACTAATTAAACAGTTAATAAGTGAGCACCACACTGCACGACATATAGAACATATACACTAGAGCAACAAATTGCATGGTAAAATTAGATAGCACAATTCACTAGAATTTGTGAAGGAAAGGCGGGAGCAGCACATGCAACGGGTAAACCGAGCATGCTTAACCGGCGTAGCTAGCAAATGGCAAGGTGCTCCTTCAAGATCTGGGGGTCAGCACGAATGGGAGCCATCACGACCTCATCCACGCGTGCGGCCGCGATTTGCTTCTCCGCTACCAACTGCTCCTTGCGATCCTAGCTATAATGCGTGCACCATGGCTTAAGGCCGTGCTTATTTCGTGGAGGGGACGGTGATTTGGGTGGAAGGTGTCACGCTCGTGCCGGTGGTCGGGGCATGTGGGATGTGGAAGGAGGAGGAGGATGGGGGTCAGGTGTGGATTACCTGCCTAGATAGACGAGGTCGAGCAGCATGAAGGAGGGTTGCCGACGAGGAGGCGGCGCTGTAAGCAAGGAGTGAAGGTTTCAACTTGGAAAGGAAGGCAGAAACAGGGGAAATGTGGCTTTTGGTAAGGGGGAGGGGGGGGGAGGTAGATATTTCTGCAAAAGCCAAAAAATTGGAATCGCTTCAGCGAAAAAACTGGCGCGCAAAGTGTCATCAGACACGGTCCCTTATTCAAAACTGTGTACGATATGTGAACATCACAAATGGTTCTGATAGCTTAACCCATGTGTGATGAGTTTGAACGTCAAAAATTTTGGTTCGAATTTCCATGGTTACAGTAGTCATCCACGTCATTGCATAATTTGGGTACACAAAGGAGACTAACTTCTTAATCGAGCAAGTTCAACAATTAAATAGAGCTAGCTGACCTAAACATTACTCTAACAAATTAAATATCGGTGCTCTTAATTAAACAAAACAAAGAGTACTACTACGGCTGGTGCTCGTCAATCTCCGCTGCCTTCTCCACGTCCAACTCGCGCCCGACGGTCTCCTGGGGAAGGGGCTCCATGGCATCCATCGCACCATACTCGGCAAGCATCTCGCCATCCGCGTCCGCCATCTCTTTGGAAAAGGCCGCCACCAGCTATGTGTGGGCGAACATGATCAGGGCTTGGACGGGCTCCGACGTCGCAAGGTATGCAACAGAGGAACGAGCGGCTGCTCGAACGCTCTCGGTGATTGCTAGCTCTTTGGCCGTGGGTTGCCGACCGTTGTTGGAGAAGCTTCGTTCGATTTGTGCGGTGACCGCCAGGAGCTGGGCGTGGGCGGCCTCCATTAGGGCTAAGGCCACCACTGCGGAACGGACAGCTGTTGTGCCGCTCTCGACAGTTGTTATCCCCGAGCCAGATGTTGCCGCCACCACCTGAGAAGCAACAGTGGCCGTTTGGGCTGCCATGGTCGCCCGGTCGCAAATTGCGGCCGCGCTCATGCACCTTGTTAGCACGCGTATGGCGGCTGTGGTCGCGCTCTCGCCGGAGTGGGCCACGAAGTTGCCCTCACGACACGGGTCCACGTGCCCATCTTTCACCGATGATGATTGAACAGTGAAATGATATTTGGGGAGCAAGCCAGTGTGTTTGAGACGTCGGCTGTGGATTGTAGCCGACGCACCTTCTCGCGTAAGCCATAGGCGTACTATACACCGACGATGCTCCAGGATATTTTGTGTTGCATCTCACATGGTTGGTGATAATAAACTGTGTGTGATCTACTTGATTTTTCATCTTGAAATGAATTACATAATGGGTCACAACGGCAATGGACGGTGTTTGAATTGCTAGACCTTTTATCTGGAGTGAACATGAAACTATATGTGTGTCGTAAAAGAATTGGAATTGTTCAGGGTTCGTAGAACATTTTATACATTAAATTGGTTTTCTAGCCATTTCAGGCGCACAATTCAAAGTTAAACTACGTGCACATGCTCTGGTGCACCAACATGGGTTGTAAAATCATATATGTGTCCATGGGTTTATGCTTATCTCCCATGCAAGAAATGGGAATGAAATTCGAACACCACGGCACCGTGGCTCTCCGGCAAACGTCGACGTACTTGCTTTTGTAATTCTAGTAAATCCAATATTCGTCCGAAATTCATGAAACTTGGCATGCTATCATGGAGCAGCATCAACATGCCGTGGTAAAATTTTTGTTCCATTTGAAGCAGGTTTGAGTATAAGCTTCTCATAAACCAGAGCTTCTCACACAACAAGTGTGATGGTTTAGATGAGGAACATTTCACCTTTCTGGACGAAACGATATCCATTGCCCCTTCTCGATTTCAATTTTTTTCTAGTGTCAACATAGAACAACAGGAGTGTTGTGTCATTTTTTGGGATTTTTCGGGGTTCGCTTGGACATTTTTATACATTAACTGAGTTTTCTGTGCATTCATGTGCATAATTCAAATTTAAACTACAGGCACATGCTCTAATGCATATAAATTAGTTGGAAATTCAAATCTATGTCCTTGGTTGCCTGCTTAGGTCCCATGCAAGAAATGGGAGTGAATGTCAAACACCCCGCCACCGTCACTCGGCCGCAAACATTGAGATACCTGGTTTTTAAATTCTAGTGAATCCAAAAGTCGTCTGAAATTTATGAAACTTGGCATGCTATCATGGAGTGGCATCAACATGCCATGGTAGATTTTTGTCCCATTTGGGGCAGGTTTGCGTATATGCTTCTCACAAACCAGAGCTTCTCACAACAAGCATGATTGTTTCGGTAAGGAACGCCCCACCTTTGGGGATGAAACGATATCCATTGCCTCTTATTGCTTCCAAAAAAATTCTCGTGTCAACATAGAAAAACAGGAGTGTTGTGTCAATTTTTGTGATTTTTCGTGGTTCATTTGGACATTTTCATGCATTAACTGAGTTTTTAATGCATTTATGCGCATAATTAAAATTTGAACTACATGCACATGCTCCAGTGCATATAAATTCGTTGAAAAATCAAATCCTTGTCCTTGGGTGCATGCTTAGGTCCCATGCAAGAAATGGGAATGAATTTCAAACACCAGGGCACCGTTCATTGCCGGCAAAACATTGAGATGCCTGGTTTTTAAATTCTAGTAAATCCAAAACTCGTCTAAAATTCATGAAACTTGGCATGCTACCATGGAGCGGCATCAATATGCCGTGGTAAACTTTGTGTCCCATTTGGGGCAGGTTTGGGTATATGCTTATCACAAACCAGAGCTTCTCACAACAAGCATGATGGTTTCGGTAGGGAATGTCCCACCTTTGGGGACAAAACGTTATCCATTGCGTCTTATTGCTTCCAAAAAGTTTCTCGTGTCAACATAGAACAACAGGAGTGTTGTGTTAATTTTTGTGATTTTTCAGGGTTCGTTTGGACATTTTTATGCATTAACTGAGTTTTCAATGCATTTATGTGCATAATTCAAATTTGAACTACATGGACATGCTCCAATGCATATAAATTGGTTGAAAAATCAAATATGTGTCCTTGGGTGCATGCTTAGGTCCCATGCAAGAAATGGGAATGAATTTCAAACACCAGGGCACCGTTGATTGCTGGCAAAACATTGAGATGCTTGGTTTTAAAATTCTAGTAAATCCAGAACTCGTCTGAAATTCATGAAACTTGGCATGATATCATGGAATGGCACCCGACATGCTATGGTATTTTTCGCGTCCATTTTGAGAGAAGGCGCACTCGAATAATAACAACCAACAAAGGCATTTTGAAAAAAATAGCCGCCACTTTAATATCTCAAACATTTGTATAATTCAAACCGTGTGTGTTCTGTTAACCATTCACATGACGCCATGTGTCTTGGTTTTAATGGTTGTAGGAGGTGCCTTGCGGACAGGTGCTTGACCTTGACCGAACGGGAGGCGTGCGAGCGTAGTCCGGTGCGCAGGCTGACCGAGAGGAGTGCAAGCTGTCCTCGAATGCGCAGGCTCACCGGGAAGCATGCGAGTTGTACGATGCGCAAGCTCACTGGGAAGCGAGCCGTTTGACTTCCATGGCCGCCCGCCTTCCTCTCCATGTGCGTGCCCCCCTCAGCGGCATGGGGCACTACCGTCGAATGCTACCTCTCAGCACCGCCAGCTGCCGTCCTCCCCCCCCCCCCGCCCGTCGACCCCGGGATGACATGCTGCAAAGCGAGAGTAGGATTTGTGCATCTCTTCAATGCAAACGGTTCTTTTGGATGACCCGTGTGCAACCACTTACAAACAATTTGGTGCGATTTGCATCTGTCATATTGGGTATGTTACCATTTGTCAAACTGAAAAGATTGACATTTGTTGATCTAGTAACATTGCTATTTGTCAACCTTGTAACACTGCGATTTGTCAAAATACGAAGCTAAAAATCACTACCAGTATCTAATTTATGCAACTAAGATTCAGTAATTAAGCATAGATTTCATTCATAGATTAAGCAGTCATTCTTAATTTATACAAATAGTTCAACTCGACAGCTGAACTGACAAAACTTTTCCCCAATTGTTGCCAACCACGTACTGAAATAGCTAGTTCAACTATATATACTAGCTAATTTTAAGTACATTGTACAGTTCCACCACATCTATAGTCAGATAAACTAAAAAATAGCCCCTAAATACTACTATTGTGGAGGGGCTTTGTACTACTTCCGGCTGCCTCTCCTCTGCCGAGCGCGCTCAGTAAGAGGCGGAGGAGGAGGAGCCTATCGATGAGCTGGGCAACCGCAATACGGTACCTACCACTGTTGCAGCTTTAGCGACGCTCATCTCGAACACCCTCTAGCGCTCCAGACGACCCCTCTCGAAGCGGTGGTTCTCCTCGTAGATCTCCTGATTCCTCGCCTCTATGGCGACATGTGCCGCGGCCATGGTGGTGGTAAGGCTCTTTGCATACTCGACGAGGCGCTCCTCCTCCTCCCACAGGAACTCGGTGTAGCGCGCAAGGTCACTGACGCACATGCGGGCATCCACCTCCGCCTCCCGCCTTCGGGCGGCGGTGGCGGAGCGGGTGATGAGCCCGGCGGTCGAAGGTGGGCTGGTGGCCACGGCAGCCGATGACGGGGTGGCGGCCACAACCACCACCTCCCGCCTTTGGGCCGCGGTGGCAGAGTGGGTGATGGCCACGATGGCCGGCAGTGGGGTGGCAGCCACGACGGCCACCTCCCACCTTTAGGCCGCGGCGGCGGAGCGGGTGATGGCCCTGGCTTTCGACGGTGGTGTGGCGGCAACGGCAGCCGGCGACAGTTGCCGACAGGCATTGGCGGCGGAGCGTGTGGTGGGTGTTCCGTGCACACCCAACACGGACGCCACGCGCACTACACTACACCGGGGATTGCGCCGCCGTCGCGGTGTAGCCTCTATAGGAAATATGCCCTAGAGGCAATAATAAAGTTGTTATTAATATTTCCTTATATCATGATAAATGTTTATTATTCATGCTAGAATTGTATTAACCGGAAACTTAGTACATGTGTGAATACATAGACAAACAGAGTGTCACTAGTATGCCTCTACTTGACTAGCTCGTTGAATCAATGATGGTTATGTTTCCTAACCATAGACATGAGTTGTCATTTGATTAACGAGATCACATCATCAGAGAATGATGTGATTGACTTTGACCCATCCGTTAGCTTAGCACGATGATCATTTAGTTTGTTGCTATTGCTTTCCCCATAACTTATACATGTTCCTATGACTATGAGATCATGCAACTCCCGAATACCGGAGGAACACTTAGTGTGCTATCAAACGTCACAACGTAACTGGGTGACTATAAAGATGCTCTACAGGTGTCTCCGATGGTGTTTGTTGAGTTGGCATAGATCGAGATTAGGATTTGTCACTCCGAGTATCGGAGAGGTATCTCTGGGCCCTCTCGGTAATGCACATCACTATAAGCCTTGCAATCAATGTGACTAATGATTTAGTTACGGGATGATGCATTACGGAACGAGTAAAGAGACTTGCTGGTAACGATATTGAACTAGGTATTGAGATACCGACGATCGAATCTCGGGCAAGTAACATACCGATGACAAAGGGACCAACATATATCGTCATGCAGTTTGACCGATAAAGATCTTCGTAGAATATGTGGGAGCCAATATGAACATCTAGGTTCCGCTATTGGTCATTGACCGGAGACGTCTCTCAGTCATGTCTACATAGTTCTCGAACCCGTAGGGTCCACACGCTTAACATTCGATGACGATCGATATTATGAGTTTATGTGTTTTGATGAACCGAAGATAGTTCGGAGTCCCGGATGTGATCACAGACATGACGAGGAGTCTTGAAATGGTCTAGACATAAAGATTGATATATTGGATGACTATATTCGGACACCGGATGAGTTCCTGGGGTCAGCGGATAATTATCGGAGTGCCAGGGGGTTATCGGAACCCCCGCGGGGATTAATGGGCCAACATGGGCCTTAGTGGAGAGAGAGAGAGGGCCGGCCAAGGCAGGGCCGCGCGCCCCTCCCCCTCTAATCCGAATTGGACTAGGGAAGGGGGGTGTCGGTGTCAAAACCGGCGGATCTCGGGTAGGGGGTCCCGAACTGTGCGTCTAAGGTCGATGGTAACAGGAGACAAGGGACACGATGTTTACCCAGGTTCGGGCCCTCTCTATGGAGGTAATACCCTACGTCCTGCTTGATTGATATTGATGAATATGAGTATTACAAGAACCGATCTATCTCGAGATCGTAGCTAAACCCCAGAGGTCTAGCTGGTATGGCTATGATAATGAATCTGCCCTATCCGAACTAAGTCCTCCGGTTTATATAAGCACCGGGAGGATCTAGGGTTACACAAGGTCGGTTACAAAGAAAGGAATCTACATATTTGGTCGCCAAGCTTGCCTTCCACGCCAAGGAGAGTCCCATCTGGACACCGGTGCAGTCTTCGGTCTTCGTATCTTCACAGCCCATCAGTCCGGCCCATGGCTAACAGGTCAGACGCCCGAGGACCCCTTAGTCCAGGACTCCCTCAGTAGCCCATGAACCTGGCTTCAATGACAAGGTATCCGGTGCATAGATCTGTCTTCGGCATTGCAAGGCGGGTTCCTTCTTCCGAACTCCATAACAGACTTTGGACGAAACAAACGTGTCCGGATCTACAACACACAGTCGTAGAGAGTATAGTATTTCACGAATCCAATCTGCTGACAACTTTAGTAACGTGACGTCACGCTTCCCAGTCATTATTTCGAGCCGTCTCCCGTCCCGCCATTCCATGTTTCGGGGCGTGGTTTTTATTGGTACGTCTTGTCGAAGCAGAGATCGTGTCCCCTTATTGCGGGATTTTCATCAATACAAACGTGGGTAACCCAACCGTCCTGCGGAAAAGATTCCTTAGGAATAGGCAGGTTCTTAGGCTTAGGAGGAGGCGTTCAATACCCGCTGCCTTTATAAAGGAACCAAGGGCTGTCTTTTTATGCCAAACCTCTCCTCAGCCTTCCCAACCTCGAGTTCTAGCACCCAAGGTTCGACTTCATTGCTTCAAGACTCCCCATCATATCCGGACCCAGCTCTCAAGGCCGATGGGTGGCTTCCTCCGTTACAGAGGAGGATATCGTAAAGCTTCGGGCGGCCAGATATTTGACCGCGGAGGTCCACCACAGGCTTCCTGCTCATGGACAGTTTATTCTGACCCCCCAAATCTGGCGAGAGGGTCGTATTCATCTCCCACTTCCTTCGGGGGCTAGGGTTCGCTCTTCATCCCTTTGTCCAGGGACTAATGTTTTATTATGGATTAGATTTTCATGATCTAGCCCCGGACTCTATCCTCCATATCTTGGCGTTTATCATTACGTGCGAGGCCTTCCTCCGAATGCCCCCACACTTTGGCTTATGGCTCAAGACCTTTAGTGTGAAGCCGAAGGTAGTTGACGGGGAACAGGCGGAGTGCGATGGTGCTGTAGTGAGAAAGCTTACCAACACTCTTCGGCCAAAAGGCTCTTTCACCGAAGCCTCCCACCAATGGCAGCGAGAATGGTTTTATGTCACGGAACCCCGTAGCACCAAGTGGGCAGCTATTCCTGCGTTCCGTTCCGGCCCTCCGCCACAGCTTGCATCATGGATTAACAAGGGGCTGGACTGGGGATCAGTTGATGAAGTGCAGACTTTACAGAGCCGCATCCGAACCCTCCTAGAGAAACACATCGATCTTGTCAACGTGATTCAAGTGATGCTAGTTCGCTGAATCCTGCCTTGCCAGCGCAGGTCTCGCTGCATGTGGGAGCTCAATCCGGAAGGACCACAAACCCTCCAACACTTCTTCGGCACTATTGATGTCTACTACACAACCTTCTTCTTGTAGACGTTGTTGGGCCTCCAAGTGCAGAGGTTTGTAGGACAGTAGCAAATTTCCCTCAAGTGGATGACCTCAGGTTTATCAATCCATAGGAGGCGTAGGATGAAGATGGTCTCTCTCAAGCAACCCTGCAACCAAATAAAAAAGAGTCTCTTGTGTCCCCAACACACCCAATACAATGGTAAATTGTATAGGTGCACTAGTTCGGCGAAGAGATGGTGATACAAGTGCAATATGGATGGTAGATAAAGGTTTTTGTAATCTGAAAATATAAAAACAGCAAGGTAACTAATGATAAAAGTGAGCGTAAACGGTATTGCAATGCGTTGAAACAAGGCCTAGGGTTCATACTTTCACTAGTGCAAGTTCCCTCAACAATAATAACATAATTGGATCATATAACTATCCCTAAACATGCAACAAAGAGTCATTCCAAAGTCACTAATAGCGGAGAACAAACGCAGAGATTATGGTAGGGTACGAAACCACCTCAAAGTTATTCTTTCCAATCAATCCGTTGGGCTATTCCTATAGGTGTCACAAACAGCCCTAGAGTTCGTACTAGAATAACACCTTAAGACACAAATCAACAAAAACTCTAATGTCACCTAGATACTCCAATGTCACCTCAAGTATCCGTGGGTATGATTATACGATATGCATCACACAATCTCAGATTCATCTATTCAACCAATACATAGAACCTCAAAGAGTTCCCCGAAGTTTCTACCAGAGAATCACGATGAAAAACGTGTGCCAACCCCTATGCATAGGTTCATGGGTGGAACCCGCAAGTTGATCACCAAAACATACATCAAGTGAATCACGTGATATCCCATTGTCACCACAGATACGCATGACAAGACATACATCAAGTGTTCTCAAGTATTTAAAGACTCAATACAATAAGATAACTTCAAAGGGGAAACTCAATCCATTACAAGAGAGTAGAGGGGGTAAGAAACATCATAGGATCCAAATATAATAGCAAAGCTCGCGATACATCAAGATCGTATCACGTCAAGAACACGAGAGAGAGAGAGAGAGAGAGATCAAACACATAGCTACTGGTACATACCCTCAACCCCGAGGGAGAACTACTCCCTCCTCATCATGGAGAGCACCGGGATGATGAAGATGGCTACCAGAGAGGGATTCCCCCTCTGGCAGGGTGCCTGAACGGGTCTAGATTGGTTTTCGGTGGCTACGGAGGCTTCTGGAGGTGGAACTCCTGATCAATTGTGCTCCCCGATCGTTTTAGGGTATATGGAGATATATAGACAGAATAAGTATGTCAGGGGAGCCACGAGGGGGCCACGAGGGTGGAGGGTGCGCCCAGGGGGGTGGGCACCCCCCCTACCTCGTGGCTTCCTCGTTGCTTCCCTTACGTGGACTCCAAGTCTCCCGGGTTGCTTTCCTTCCAAAAATAAGTTTCGTGAAGTTTCAGGTCAATTGGACTCCATTTGATTTTCCTTTTCTGCGATACTCTAAAACAAGGAAAAAACAGAAACTGGCACTGGGCTCTGGGTTAATAGGTTAGTCCCAAAAATAATATAAAAGTGTATAATAAAGCCCATAAACGTTCAAAGTTGATAATATAATAGCATGGAACAATCAAAAATTATAGATACGTTGGAGACGTATCAACTATGTACGAAGGGATGTGGAAGTTGTTTTTTGGGAAGCGAAAACATTGGTCGGATACTACCGCGGACGCTGGCCTTAACTGCAACCGTCTGGATACCCCGGTAAGCACTTGTCTTCTGAACACTCTATAATTACGCATACCGTAATATGGCACTCAGCAGGCTATCTTCCTCCGGGGCTGGATAAAGAAGGCGGGACTAATTATGTGTTCGGCCCCTCTCCTGAAGGCTCAGTGAATCCTATTTTAACAAGGATGCTAGCCCTGGCACCGTACCAGAGGCATGTGAAGGAGGGCGAGGTGGAGAGTGGGAAGGCCAAAGATGACCCCTATTCCAAGGGTACATCCGACATTGTGTCCAGAGGAATCAAAATTCCCTCATCCGAAGACAAGAGGGAAGGTGGGCCCACTGTCTCCTCCCCTCATGGGAAGAAAAGGGCCGCCTCCGAAGATTGGGAGGAACAGGCTCCTAAGCGAGGCAAGATGCCTCTGTCGGGTGGCTCGGGCTTGAAGGACGCCGAAGCGTAGTCTCATGACGAGGACAAGCCTCAGGCCAAATCGTAAGTGAACAAGGATGTTTTAAACATGTGCCGTTCTTTTCTTATGATGCCTGGCATATATATTTTTTGCAGTTCGGCACACACTCTTCTTCAACAATCCTCTTCCTCAGGGGACCTTCTCCCCGAAATGATGGAAAGCAAGATGCCTCCACCGGCCTCTCCGCCAAATAGGGAGGACGACTTCAAGGTGTCGTCACGGAGGGTCTCCCCGACCCACAAGTGGTGCAAGGGATGATGAAGACATTACCCGAAGGTAACACCTCGGTGGCCCAGGGTCCGGGGACCGACAATGAAGGCCCCGAATAGTCCGGTCTGTAGCCGGATACGAATGAACGAATACCTTCAAAGGGAGGCCTTACCCTTACGGCAGCCTACGGAGACCTAGAGGCGCTGGATATATTGACGAACATGCTACGACAGGCGTCCATCTCAGAGGAACATCTTACCTTGATGGGCAAGGTGGTCGAAAAGATCTTGTCCGCGAAAAGCGGATTGAATGAGGCCTTCGTGGGCCTGCTGAGAGGCTTTGAGGTTTGTGATGTAATGTTTTCAACTATATTTTATTTGCAAAGATGCACCTGTGTATATGTAGTAGCCCCTGAGACTCGGTTGGCTTCCCATGGGAGGCGAACGGAGGATCAAGAAGAAATATTCAAGGACTAATCTGATTAACTTGAACACAGGCTGCCTTCCCCCTGGCTACTTCCCGGACTACGGATATTACCGAGCTGCAGCGGAAGCTTGACGTGGACGGGGATGACATTGCATTAATCAATATGCGTCTTGACGAGGCGTAAGGTATATATTCGGGGCAGTCCCTTCACGTACATTTTTGTTATATAAGCATAACGCTGAAAGTTATATACTGGAATATGCATGACTGCAATGGTGCTACCGCCGTTGAAATACTTCGAGCGAAGTTGGCCCGAGCCAAGGAGCGGGCCCGGTTTAATGATGCAGCTGTCGAAAAGGCATCGACTGAGTTAAAAGCCGAACAAGCTACTCGGTGCCAAGACAAGGAGAAGATATCCATGATGGCGCTCGAACTAAAAAATGCCGCTAGCCGCTGTGAACTTCTTGAGAAGGAAAATGAAGCCAAACGGCTAAACTTGACAAGGCCTTATGAGAGGCAAGAGAAGCGCGGTCTGAATCCAGAGCAGCTCGTGAGGAGATCTGGCAAGCTGGGGAGATTGCGGCTGGTAAGCCCTTTTTTATTATAGAATAAGTTTGGAGATCCGAATTATGCTTAGCTTAACCAAGTGTGGAGTTCTCCAGATGTGTTTTTGGACCTGCCGAAGAGTTCATCCGATGCGGTGCATTTTTACCAAGCACAAGAGGGGTATGTGACGAAGAAGCTTTTCTGGACACAGTTCGGCATATCAAAACGCCCTCTACTACTGAATGAACAGATGTCCCAATGAGCCGAGCTTCACAGGATGTCCGGGGCTGCCATGAAGAATGTCATACTTCAGCTATGGCCGACTGAGCCGATTCCGAATAGCTATTTTGGCTGGGTGCGGCAGCTTGCTGATGCGGTGCCACGTATCGACGCCGTAAAGCGGTGGGCGTGCAATGAAGCTGCACAGATGGCCTTTGCCCGAGTCAAGACGTACTGGGGGAAGATGAGGGCCGTCGATGTTGCAGTGCAGGGTCCACCCAAGGGCAAGGACCATCACACATCGGAGCATTATTTTGAGGACGTCTTAGAGGCTGCTAATACATCTCCGTCGTATCTACTTTTCCAAACACTTTTGCCCTTGTTTTGGACTCCTAACTTGCATGATTTGAATGGAACTAACCCGGACTAACGCTGTTTTCAGCAGAATTGCTATGGTGTTATTTATGTGCACAAACAAAAGTTCTTCGAATGACCTAAAACTTCACGGAACATCTATTCAGAAATAATAAAAAATCCTTGCAAAAGATGAAGACCAGGGGCCCACCACCTGTCCACGAGGGTGGGGGCGCGCCTGCGCCCCTAGGGCGCGCCCCCATACCTCGTGGGCCCCCTGGATCTCCTTCGACCTCAACTCCAACTCTATATATTTGCTTTCGGGGAGAAAAAAATTAGAGAGAAGTATTCATCGCGTTTTACGATACGGAGCCGCCGCCAAGCCCTAAAACCACTCGAGAGGGCTGATCTGGAGTCCGTTCGGGGCTCCGGTGTCACATCCCTGGTCCTGTTATGCACTAGGCTAGACCCTCATGTGAGCATCATGTTTTAATTCAAATGAAATTTGAATTGAGGAATTTTCAAAAGCCTCAGAAGACCTCTAAAACTAACCAACATTTAAATCTCAACAAATGAGTCCAAAGAAATGTTCCTGTTACTCTGAGAAAATATTGGTAAGAGGTAAAATTCAAACCAATATTTTTGGAATCACAAAATTATTTATTTTGGGCCTTTGACTTAAACCAATGACATATTTGAGTTGAATTTATTTCTATTATATAGGAAATAAAGTTCAAATATTTTTGTAAGTTGCCTGTGACCTTGGACTAGTTTCTGAGCTCACATACAATTTACAGAAAGTTAAAAAAATGATTTGATGTTTTAAATCAAATCAAAACAAATTGCAGAAAATAGAAAACATTAATAAATAGAAAACCAGAGAGAGAGAACCCACCTGGACTTACCTGGCGCTCACCTGGTAGCCCAGCCGGCCCAGCTCCTGTGCGGCCCAGCCCACCATTGCAGCCCCTCCATCGTCTTCCTCCCCTCGCCCCGAAGTAGCTGCGTGCTCGCACGCGCACGGCCGCGCCGGCCACCTCCTCCCTCCCTGCCTGCCTGGCCCCTCTTCGATGCGCCTAGACGACGCCACGGAGATGCCGAACCCCCTCAACCCCTCTATCACTCTCCCCGTGGCCCTCCTCTCCTCTGCTTCCTCTCTCTCACTCGCCCGAACGCAGTCGTCGCCGCCGACGAGCTCCCTCACGGCCACAGCCACCCCCTCGCTCCCTCTCCGCATCCCTGAGCTCCGACCCGACCCCGTGGAGCTACACACACGATGCACGCGACCCCGGGAGGCTAGCAACGTCGCCATCGCCGTCGTCTTCCACCTCGGGCTCCGGCCACCATCGTCGTTGATCCGCCGCACGCAGGACGTCCCCGAGCCCGCTAACCATCCCTACGGCACCGCTGTGAGCCCCCGGTCATCTTCCCCCTAATCCCGCCTCCGTTTGATTGTCGTAGCCGCCGCCCCCTTGCTAACAGCAGCCGCCGCCGCATGGGATCGTCGCCGGTGAAACCCCGGTGACCATTTGGTCATGGGCGTGCACCCGTTGTGCTTGCTGCGACCCGTAGAGCCCCTCCAGCGCCTCAGCTCCCTCGTTTGTGAACAGCAGCGCCGAACCCGACCGCACCCGAACTCCGGCCGCCGCTCACGAGCTCGCCGTCGTCGGTACCGGCCACCACAGGCATGGCCACCACCACCGTTCGATGCGCACCAGTGAGGGCTCTCCAACGAGCCAAACCGCGCACCAAACCATCGCCCCTAGCTCAAATCCGAGCCGCGCCGCCGTGCGTAATGGTCACCGCCGGCGATACTCCGGCGACTGCCGATGGGGCATGCTTAATTAGTGTTAATGATCCAGCTAATTAACCCCTAGAGCCACTGACAGTGGGACCCACTTAATTAGGTTACCGGCTAACAAAAATAGTTAGATCAATTAATAAAATCTGTGGACCCACGCGTCAGCATTGACCCGCTGACGTGGCCGTTGACTTGGTCCCACCCGTCAGCCACACAAACCAGCATTGTGTCACCGACGAGTGGACCCCACTGGTCAGGTTTGACCTGGGCCGCCCGTTGACCTGCTGACGTCACTATGAGGTCATGCTGACGCAATAATTCCTTTCTGGAATTTAAATAAATCTTAAATGATTTAATATTTTCAAAAAATGCCCTAAACTTCAATAAATCATAGAAAATCAACCGTAAGTCAGAATGAAATAATTTATATATGAAAAATTATCAGAAAAATTCAAGGAATCCATCTGTACCATTTTCATGCATGTTTGAACAATGTTTGTCCTCTGTTTTGGACAAAACAAATAAAGGGCATTTAAATAATCATATATGGAGTTGGAATTTGAATCATGTATTCAAACCAACTTCATTTAAATCATAGCTAGGTGCATTAGCTCAAAACACCAGCATATTGCCATGTCATTATCATGCATCATATTGTTGCATTGCATTGATCGTGTTTCTTCTGTGTTTGCCGGTGTTGTTCCCCCTCGATAGACGCTGTACCGATGATGTGATCGTTGACACTGATGAAGACTGAATGTTATCTTCAGAAGTGCCAGGCAAGCAAAACCCCCTTGTTCATTCCGATACAATCCTACTCTCTCACTTCTGCTCTCTTTTACTGCATTAGGACAACAACGATTCAACTGTTACTTGCTGCGGTAGCTGAACCCCTTTATCCTCTGCATGACCTGTCATTGCCACAGTAAATAGATGAAACCCACTAGCATGAGTAGGAGTTGTTTGAGCCCTGTTGTGCCTACTCATTCATGCTTGTTTGTCATGCCTGCTACTGCTTAGAGTTGAGTCAGGTCTGATTCATTGGGGATGAATCAGAGGTGTGCGAACATGTCCTACTGTGTGTGAGCTAAGTGTGTGAACACGATTTGGTAAAGGTAGCGGTGAGAGCCATGTAGGAGTACATGGTGGGTTGTCTCATTGCAGCCATCCTCAGGAACTGAGTTCTGTGTTTGTGATCCATGATTCATCTACTACCACGCATTGGGCCCAAAACCAATGGACCCTCTCGGCTTCTTAATCACCCTTGTCCTCTGTCCAGGAGTTGCAAGTAGTTTCTGGTGTTTGTAGTATGCTGGAGGCCGTGGGCAGCGCTGACCGGAGGGGTGGGCTGTGATGCGGTAGGCACGTGGCCGGGTATACCGGGCGCCCGTTTGGTGTCACGGAACCCTGCACACATCGTTTGGGGCTGTGAGCGAAACTCCGGCCGGATCTCCTCATGGATGGAACCCGAATAGGCGATAAACCTGGACTAGAGACTCGAGTGTTTAGGTAGGCCGTGGCCGACACCCACGTTGGGCTTCCGCTTGAAGGTTGCCGAGTACATGTCGTGTAAACGGCGGTAAGTGGTGAGAGCGTGTGTGAAGAAGTACACCCCTGCAGGGTTAACATCATCTATTCGAATAGCCGTGTCCGCGGAAAAGGACTTCTGGGTTGCTTATATCAGTTCATAGACAAGTGAAAGTGGATACTCTAAAATACGCAAGATAAGCATGAGTGCTATGGATGGCGTTCTCATAGGGAGACGGAAGCGGATCCATAGTGGTGTATTGATATGGTGAATATGTGGACTCGTGTGCGCCACCTCAAAAGAGTTACTTGCAGTCGTAGTTCAGGATAGCCACCGAGTCAAAGCTGGCTTGCTGCAGTTAAACCCCACCATCCCTTTGTTGATAATGATGCATATGTAGTTAGTTCTGATGTAAGTCTTGCTGGGTACATTTGTACTCACGTTTGCCTATTTTATGTTTTTGCAGAGAGACTTCAGTCTCACTAGTAGTTCCGCGTGGACTTCGACGTTTAGCTTGTTACCTCAGCTACGATCTTGTGCCTCAGCAGGATTTGGTAGATAGTCAGGCTTCTCAGCCTTTTTCATTTATAGATGTCTGTACTCAGACATGATAGCTTCCGCTTGTGCTTTGACTTGTATGCTCTGAATGTTGGGTCGTGAGACCCCTGTTTGTATTATCTCGCTCCTCGGAGCCTATTGAATAAAATACTTGAGTCGTAGAGTCATGTTGTGATGCCATGTTGTATTTGCACATATCGAGCATACTGTGTGTATGATATTGAAATGCTTGGTATGTGTGGGATCTGACTATCTAGTTGTTTATCTTTAGTAGCCTCTCTTACCGGGAAATGTCTCCTAGTGTTTCCACCGAGCCATGGTAGCTTGCTACTGCTCCGGAACACTTAGGCTGGCCGGCATGTGTCCTTCTTCGTTCCTGTGTCTGTCCCTTCGGGGAAATGTCACACGATGAATACCGGAGTCCTGTTAGCCCGCTACAGCCCGGTTCACCGGAGTCCTGCTAGCCCAGTGCTACAGCCTGGATCCACTCGCTGATGACCGACACGTTCGATGCTGGGTCATGGATGCCTGTCCCTGTAAGTTAGTGCCACTTTGGGTTCACGACTAGCCATGTCAGCCCGGGTTCTTTGTCATATGGATGCTAGCGACACTATCATATACGTGAGCCAAAAGGCGCAAACGGTCCCGGGCCAGGTAAGGTGGCACCCGTGGGAATACCGTGCGTGAGGCCGCAAAGTGATATGATGTGTTACATGCTAGATCGGTGTGACTTAGGATCGGGGTCCTGACAGCTTTGGTACCAGAGCTTGACTGCCTGTAGGATTACCAAGCCAAACTGGTCGAAGTTGAGTCTAGAAATTCTTTAGTTATATAAGGGAATTGATTGTGGGATGGAACGTAATGCTCTTTTTACTCCTTTACCTCATGCCCTTCTGATCCGAGTCATCTTATCTTTTCTACGGGGTTAAGGAACTAGGCTTTCTCTTCTTTCTATCAGGATCACGTGTTACTAATCCGTAGACCTATAGAACTGTTGGACTTAAGCCTCAGTCCAGTTCCTACTACTTCTGTATGTTACTGATGATCTCGAAACCTTGATATTGTGCTTCTGAGTGGTTATGCCACCATTTTTGTGAATGTCTCAAATCTTTTTTGAGCATTTACAGCCGTTATGCTGTCCGAGTCATCCCAGGTTTCTAAATAGTTTGATGCATTTGCAAATCCTTTCTTTCCGTTCTCGATGTCCCTTATGGCCAGATTAACCACACTAGACGGTGAGTTGAGGTACTCTATTGCCTCGACATTTATGTTGGAGTTATTATTATGACCCTAGGTGTCTCAGGTGATCATCTAGTAGTCTAGCCATGTTTTGTGATCCCAGTGTGATGATTCTGGCCTTATTCTCGTAAGCATTCCGTGATGCCACTTAGTAGTAGGTATTCTATTCCTGGGTTCTTGAACCCGAGATTCACTCTACTTACCTCATGTTGATAGTGTTGCTAGTTCCTTTAGGATATTAGTAACTTTGCGATAGTCCTCGAGGTCCGTGGTATTTCCTTCTTCCAAATACTATGAACCTCTTATGGCAGATGTTTATTGGATCAAAATATCACAATTAGAGTACTCTTGAGGAGATCTCCATTCATAAGTCGTGACTCTGCCAGTCCTACCTCTCTGCATGGGTTATCTGGAAGAAATGTTGATCTCGCTCGACATACTAATCTATGCATCCACAACTCAGAAAGTTATATGTTCCTTTGAGTTGTCCCTCTTTAGTTGTCTACTAACCTTCGTCTATCAATTGATAGTCAAGAGTATGCATGCATTCGTTTATCGATGCCTATTACTCTTGTGGTCCGTCAAGCCATTCTATCGCGGAATGACTAGGAGAAACAAACTCCAGTACCTCTTCCATATCCAGGATTGGGTCAAAGAAGTTGTGCTCCACAGAACAAATTGCTAATCCAGCTTTTGTTCTGCTCTACCTTGGAGTATTACCATCTTTTATATCGGGATTGTTATAGGAATTGCACACCATCCTATGAACTCTTGGTACAGTGATACTTCTTGCCATCATTGTTCATTCCTCGGTTCCTGTGTTATTGTAACCGGAATGTCGACAAGTGAATCATGATGTGTGAAATCAATACTCCTAGCAACCTTGTTGCTTGGTAGTTAAAGGGCAATAATTTCATTCTTAGCGTGTTGGTTATTGAATCATCATTCTAAGACTGATTGTGCTACCTAGTCCTTGTTCTCGGTGCACTCCTCGATCGATGAGTTAGGATTATTTCAAATCTTCGCTCTATTGATCATATCGTCTTGCCTCAAAAAGCAAGATTGTTCTCGAGCTTAGTAACATATCGGTGGTTCGTGATTTTCCAAATATCTTCACGAAAGTATCACCAGGTTGTCGCCTGACCGCTATGTTGAGTTCGTGATCAAGTTGGTTTCTTGTAAACTAGCCATTCTCCAAGAATCTGTGTTGCATACCCCTGAGTTGGTTGGTCAAGCTAAACAACAACTTGGAGAGTCGGGAGATAAAAGCTTGCCTGGCTTAGTTCATTTTAAGGGATATCCTTTTGTGTGTGTTGAAGAAAGATGATATCTTCATCAATTGATCCTTGAGACCAGTTGCTGGAGCTATTGTCTTGCCAAAACTTTGATTTGAGTGTGGGCTATTCTCAAATCAAATCAGAACCAACAATGTTCGTAATGTTGTCTTACTCGTGGATTTTCCTCGAGCATACACCATTATATCTTTTGGGTATGACCAATACTATCACCTTGTTCACATAGTTATGGAATTCCATCTCCATGGAAATCCCGATAACTTGTTGTTGAGCCCATCAGCAGCATTTTGTCTCATCCATGATTCGTGTTGAACATCCAGCTAGTGTTGGAAACTTTTATAAGCATTATCTTCATGTCCCGTGCATGAAGCATATGTTCGGATGTAAGAAGTGACTTCCTCCAGTTCATGTGCATTTGATGCAAGTTGCCGCCGTGGATTTGAGAAAGTCAATGTTGCTTCCTTTGGAATCGTCTCAAATCATTCATGCATACGTGCGAAGTATTCTGTGGTTCGAAGACTTGCAACCTTCATTCCATATGTAGTCCTAGCACACCAAGCCACTGATTGATTTGTTCAAGGAGAAGAAGTCTCTTCTTAAGAGCAAGACTTATGCGAGGACTTCGATATCCTCGATGATGGTTCCCCACCGGAACTCGGTAGTGTTTTATTATAAGACTACCTTGTGATCATGCTTGTCTTGGACAACATGTTCACATGTTGTAGCAGAACCAGCTCATGTTTTGGAGCTTGCTATCGTAATTCATTTCCCGAGAATCTTGCAACGTCATCTCGTCGATTTGTGTTGCAAACTTTCATTTTTCTTTCTAGACTTGATGAGTCTGGAATATCCTGACACCAACCAGATCTGAATCTCAGGCAGATATGATGGTTGGAACATTTCCCAAGAACTATAATATTGGTCCCTTGATAACCGGTAAAGTGGATGTCATGGCCAACACGCCCAGCTGGAAGACCTATTGTTGTAGTATCTTGATTGAAGAAGTTGGCCACCTCCCCATAAGGATCTCATAGAACTTATTCTAGTAGTTGTTCCTTATGGAATTTTGTGTTTCCGAAGTCCGACCTTTACTTGATGTTCTAGATACCAGACCATTTCAATAAATGGATTGCGCTAGCACATCAAGGAGAACATTAGAAGCGGAGTGCTAAATGTCTCTCGGTTGATCGTCCAGATTTGCCCCTTGGCCTCGCTAAGATGAAATCTGAGAAGGTGTTATCTTCTTTTGCATCCGCATCATCCGTCAATATTCATCATGGTAGCAAGTTGTGTTGCCAGGATCCTTGACACGGAGATTGGTTAAATCTTGATGATTATGGAAATGCTCAAGTTCTTGAGAGCACACACAAGCGCTAGGTGTTATCATCGACACTAACTGGGATGCTCTCAGTTTCCTCGGTTATGCTATGACTTTTCAAACAGTGAATTTACTCTCTATTGTTGGGTTCTTCCCCAGTTACCAGAATCGTTCCCAGCATTTGCATTTTGTTCCCAGCTTGCACCGCCAATGTGCCATTCTACCATGGGTATCTTCCATTTCCGGTGGTAAGCAAATTCATCCATTACGTTGTCTTCAACAAGGTAATCCACATCATCCAAGTCCGAGTATGCCATTCTACCGACCCCCTCCAAACGATCGGTCGAGAATTGCCTTAGGTTGGTTTAAAGAGTTTCAATGATCTCTGAATCAAAGGTAATTCTTTTTGCCACTTAAGGGGATATATCTACGAGTCACGGTTCCTAAGGTGTCTCGTTGTGGTATCATGGCAACTCAACTCCTCGCTACGTTGACAATCGTTTACCACCTTTTTAAGTGTGAAATTGTTGTCTACCTAGTGAACCCTCATCATCTGTTCCACTCCATCCCTCTAGAGGTGTGCTTCGTCTCTCAGCTCGAGAGATGTTGCTATGTCTCATCCCGAGAGTTAATCCTGAGTTGTTCGACCTTCGAGAAGATCGATCCTTCTAGAGTTTTCTTTCTCCTCTCGTTGTCATGACGGTTGGAGTTCTCGGAGCAAGACATCAAGATCAATTTGAGTCGGCAAATCAACAACCTCGAGAAGGCAGTTGGATCATGAAGTTTGTGTTACTTAGTGACCCCTTGTCTTCTTACCTCACGCTTGAATCTCGGGACGAGATTTTCGTTTAGTGGGGGTGAGTTGTCACATCCCTGGTCCTGTTATGCACTAGGCTAGACCCTCATGTGAGCATCATGTTTTAATTCAAATGAAATTTGAATTGAGGAATTTTCAAAAGCCTCAGAAGACCTCTAAAACTAACCAACATTTAAATCTCATCAAATGAGTCCAAAGAAATGTTCCTGTTACTCTGAGAAAATATTGGTAAGAGGTAAAATTCAAACCAATATTTTTGGAATCACAGAATTATTTATTTTGGGCCTTTGACTTAAACCAATGACATATTTGAGTTGAATTTATTTCTATTATATAGGAAATAAAGTTCAAATATTTTTGTAAGTTGCCTGTGACCTTGGACTAGTTTCTGAGCTCACATACAATTTACAGAAAGTTAAAAAAATGATTTGATGTTTTAAATCAAATCAAAACAAATTGCAGAAAATAGAAAACATTAATAAATAGAAAACCAGAGAGAGAGAACCCACCTGGACTTACCTGGCGCTCACCTGGTAGCCCAGCCGGCCCAGCTCCTGTGCGGCCCAGCCCACCACTGCAGCCCCTCCGTCGTCTTCCTCCCCTCGCCCCGAAGCAGCTGCGTGCTCGCACGCGCACGGCCGCGCCGGCCACCTCCTCCCTCCCTGCCTGCCTGGCCCCTCTTCGATGCGCCTAGACGACGCCATGGAGATGCCGAACCCCCTCGACCCCTCTATCACTCTCCCCGTGGCCCTCCTCTCCTCTGCTTCCTCTCTCTCACTCGCCCGAACGCAGCCGTCGCCGCTGATGAGCTCCCCCATGGCCACAGCCACCCCCTCGCTCCCTCTCCGCATCCCTGAGCTCCGACTCGACCCCGTGGAGCTACACACACGACGCACGCGACCCCGGGAGTCCAGCAACGTCGCTATCGCCATCGTCTTCCACCTCGGGCTCCGGCCACCATCGTCGTCGATCTGCCGCACGTAGGACGTCCCCGAGCCCGCTAACCATCCCTACGGCACCGCTGTGAGCCCCCGGTCATCTTCCCCCTAATCCCGCCTCCGTTTGATTGCCGTAGCCGCCGCCCCCTTGCTAACAGCAGCCGCCGCCGCATGGGATCGTCGCCGGCGAAACCCCGGTGACCATTTGGTCACGGGCGTGCACCCATTGTGCTTGCCACGACCCGTAGAGCCCCTCCAGCGCCTCAGCTCCCTCGTTTGTGAACAGCAGCGCCGAACCCGACCGCACCCGAACTCCGGCCGCCGCTCACGAGCTCGCCGTCGTCGGTACCGGCCACCACAGGCACGACCACCACCACCGTTCGATGCGCACCAGTGAGGGCTCTCCAACGAGCCAAACCGCGCGCCAAACCATCGCCCCTAGCTCAAATCCGAGCCACGCCGCTGTGCGGAATGGTCACCGCCGGCGATACTCCGGCGACTGCCGATGTGGCATGCTTAATTAGTGTTAATGATCCAGCTAATTAACCCCTAGAGCCACTGACAGTGGGACCCACTTAATTAGGTTACCGGCTAACAAAAATAGTTAGATCAATTAATAAAATCTGTGGACCCACGCGTCAGCATTGACCCGCTGACGTGGCCGTTGACTTGGTCCCACCCGTCAGCCACACAAACCAGCACTGTGTCACCGACGAGTGGACCCCACTGGTCAGGTTTGACCTGGGCCGCCCGTTGACCTGCTGACGTCACTATGAGGTCATGCTGACGCAATAATTCCTTTCTGGAATTTAAATAAATCTTAAATGATTTAATATTTTCAAAAAATGCCCTAAACTTCAATAAATCATAGAAAATCAACCGTAAGTCAGAATGAAATAATTTATATATGAAAAATTATCAGAAAAATTCAAGGAATCCATCTGTACCATTTTCATGCATGTTTGAACAATGTTTGTCCTCTGTTTTGGACAAAACAAATAAAGGGCATTTAAATAATCATATATGGAGTTGGAATTTGAATCATGTATTCAAACCAACTTCATTTAAATCATAGCTAGGTGCATTAGCTCAAAACACCAGCATATTGCCATGTCATTATCATGCATCATATTGTTGCATTGCATTGATCGTGTTTCTTCTGTGTTTGCCGGTGTTGTTCCCCCTCGATAGACGCTGTACCGATGATGTGATCGTTGACACTGATGAAGTCTGAATGTTATCTTCAGAAGTGCCAGGCAAGCAAAACCCCCTTGTTCATTCCGATACAATCCTACTCTCTCGCTTCTGCTCTCTTTTACTGCATTAGGACAACAACGATTCAACTGTTACTTGCTGCGGTAGCTGAACCCCTTTATCCTCTGCATGACCTGTCATTGCCACAGTAAATAGATGAAACCCACTAGCATGAGTAGGAGTTGTTTGAGCCCTGTTGTGCCTACTCATTCATGCTTGTTTGTCATGCCTACTACTGCTTAGAGTTGAGTCAGGTCTGATTCATCGGGGATGAATCAGAGGTGTGCGAACATGTCCTACTGTGTGTGAGCTAAGTGTGTGAACACGATTTGGTAAAGGTAGCGGTGAGAGGCCATGTAGGAGTACATGGTGGGTTGTCTCATTGCAGCCGTCCTCAGGAACTGAGTTCTGTGTTTGTGATCCATGATTCAGCTACTACCACGCATTGGGCCCGAAACCAATGGACCCTCTCGGCTTCTTAATCACCCTTGTCCTCTGTCCAGGAGTTGCAAGTAGTTTCTAGTGTTTGTAGTATGCTGGAGGCCGTGGGCAGCGCTGACCGGAGGGGTGGGCTGTGATGCGGTAGGCACGTGGCCGGGTATACCGGGCGCCCGTTTGGTGTCACGGAACCCTGCACACATCGTTTGGGGCTGTGAGCAAAACTCCGGCCGGATCTCCTCATGGATGGAATCCGAATAGGCGATAAACCTGGACTAGAGACTCGAGTGTTTAGGTAGGCCATGGCCGACACCCACGTTGGGCTTCCGCTTGAAGGTTGCCGAGTACATGTCGTGTAAACGGTGGTAAGTGGTGAGAGCGTGTGTGAAGAAGTACACCCCTGCAGGGTTAACATCATCTATTCGAATAGCCGTGTCCGCGGAAAAGGACTTCTGGGTTGCTTATATCAGTTCATAGACAAGTGAAAGTGGATACTCTAAAATACGCAATATAAGTGTGAGTGCTATGGATGGCGTTCTCGTAGGGAGACGGAAGCGGATCCATAGTGGTGTATTGATATGGTGAATATGTGGACTCGTGTGCGCCACCTCAAAAGAGTTACTTGCAGTCGTAGTTCAGGATAGCCACCGAGTCAAAGCTGGCTTGCTGCAGTTAAACCCCACCATCCCTTTGTTGATAATGATGCATATGTAGTTAGTTCTGATGTAAGTCTTGCTGGGTACATTTGTACTCACGTTTGCCTATTTTATGTTTTTGCAGAGAGACTTCAGTCTCACTAGTAGTTCCGCGTGGACTTCGACGTTTAGCTTGTTACCTCAGCTACGATCTTGTGCCTCAGCAGGATTTGGTAGATAGTCAGGCTTCTCAGCCTTTTTCATTTATAGATGTCTGTACTCAGACATGATAGCTTCCGCTTGTGCTTTGACTTGTATGCTCTGAATGTTGGGTCGTGAGACCCCTGTTTGTATTATCTCGCTCCTCGGAGCCTATTGAATAAAATACTTGAGTCGTAGAGTCATGTTGTGATGCCATGTTGTATTTGCACATATCGAGCATACTGTGTGTATGATATTGAAATGCTTGGTATGTGTGGGATCTGACTATCTAGTTGTTTATCTTTAGTAGCCTCTCTTACCAGGAAATGTCTCCTAGTGTTTCCACCGAGCCATGGTAGCTTGCTACTGCTCCGGAACACTTAGGCTGGCCGGCATGTGTCCTTCTTCGTTCCTGTGTCTGTCCCTTCGGGGAAATGTCACGCGATGAATACCGGAGTCCTGTTAGCCCGCTACAGCCCGGTTCACCGGAGTCCTGCTAGCCCAGTGCTACAGCCTGGATCCACTCGCTGATGACCGACACGTTCGATGCTGGGTCATGGATGCCTGTCCCTGTAAGTTAGTGCCACTTTGGGTTCACGACTAGCCATGTCAGCCCGGGTTCTTTGTCATATGGATGCTAGCGACACTATCATATACGTGAGCCAAAAGGCGCAAATGGTCCCGGGCCAGGTAAGGTGGCACCCGTGGGAATACCGTGCATGAGGCCGCAAAGTGATATGATGTGTTACATGCTAGATCGGTGTGACTTAGGATCGGGGTCCTGACATCCGGAGAGGGGAATCCATCGCCATCGTCATCATCAACCATCCTCCATCATCAATTTCATGATGCTCACCGCCGTGCGTGAGTAATTCCATCGTAGGCTTGCTGGACGGTGATGGGTTGGTTGAGATTTATCATGTAATCGAGTTAGTCTTGTTAGGGTTTGATCCCTAGTATCCACTATGTTCTGAGATTAATGTTTCTATGACTTTGCTATACTTAATGCTTGTCACTAGGGCCCGAGTGCCATGATTTCAGATCTGAACCTATTATGTTTTCATCAATATATGAGAGTTCTTGATCCTATCTTGCAAGTATATAGTCACCTATTATGTGTTATGATCCGTTAACTCCGAAGTGACAATAATCGGCATACTTACCGCTGATGACCATAGTTTGAGGAGTTCATGTATTCGCTATGTGCTAATGCTTTGTTCCGGTACTCTATTAAAAGGAGGCCTTAATATCCCTTAGTTTCCTCTAGGACCCCGCTGCCACGGGAGGGTAGGACAAAAGATGTCATGCAAGTTCTTTTCCATAAGCATGTATGACTATATTCGGAATACATGCCTACATTACATTGATGAATTGGAGCTAGTTCTGTGTCACCCTATGTTATGATTGTTACATGATGAACCGCATCCAGCATAATTCTCCATCACCGATCCATTGCCTATGAGCTTTCCATATATTGTTCTTCGCTTATTTACTTTTTTGTTGCTATTGCTATCATCACTACAAAATACCAAAAACATTACTTTTACTACCGTTACCACTACTATCATATTACTTTGCTACAAAATACTTTGCTGCCGATATTAAGTTTCCATGTGTGGTTGAATTGAAAACTCAACTGCTAATACTTGAGAATATTTTTTGGCTCCCCTTGTGTCGAATCAATAAATTTGGGTTGAATACTCTACCCTCGAAAATTGTTGCGATCCCCTATACTTGTGGGTTATCAAGACTATTTTCTGGCGCCATTGCCGGGGAGCATAGCTCTATTCTTTGAGTCACATGGGATTTATATCTTCTTATCATTATGAAGAACTTGAGAGATCCAAAAACCAAGATTTATCCCTCAACTATGAGGGGAGGTTAAGGAACTGTCATCTAGCTCCGCACTTGATTCACCTTCTATTTTGAGTAAGCTTCCGACACCTAAACCTGCTTCTGCTATTCATTTTGATATGTCACATGTTATTGATGATGCCACTTCTGCTATGCATGATACTTATGATGAAACTACTTCTATGCTTGATACTACTGTGCCACTTGGTGAATTTCTTTATGAACAACTTGCTAGGGTTAGAGAGAATGAAAATATTGAATCTGATAATATTGATGAAAGTGATGATGAAGACTTGCCCGTTATTCCTAAGGGTTATGTTTTTGATAAAGAAGCTTCTTTAGCTATTTTAGCTTGCAAAGATAGTTATGAACTTAAGAGGTTATTAGCTAAATGGAATAAGCAATCTCTAAATGCTAGGATGAAACCTGACCCTGCTTTTGCTACTTCACCTATCTTTGTTACTGATAAGGATTATGAATTCTCTGTTGATCCTGATATAATTACTTTGGTTGAATCTGATCCTTTTCATGGCTATGAATCTGAAACTGTTGTGGCACATCTTACTAAATTAAATGATATAGCCACCCTGTTCACTAATGATGAGAGAACTCGTTACTTTTATATCCTTGAAATATTTCCGTTCTCATTAAAGGGTGATGCTAAGATATGGTTTAATTCTCTTGATCCTGGTTGTGTGCGTAGTCCCCAGGATATGATTTATTACTTCTCTACTAAATATTTTCCTGCTCATAAGAAACACGTTGCTTTAAGGGATATATATAATTTTGTGCAAATTGAAGAAGAGAGTCTCCCACAAGCTTGGGGGAGGCTTCTCCAATTACTTAATGCTTTGCCTGATCATCCTCTTAAGAAAAATGAAATACTTGATATCTTTTATAATGGACAAACCGATGCCTCCAGAGATTACCTGGACAGTTATGCTGGTTCTGTTTTCAGGGAAAGAACGCCGGATGAAGCCGAAATTCTATTGAATAATATGTTGACAAATGAAAATAGTTGGACACTTCCTGAACCAACTCCTGAGCCTATTCCTAAACCAACTCCGAAGAAGAGGGGTGTTCTATTTCTCAGTCCTGAAGATATGCAAGAGGCAAAGAAATCTATGAAAGAAAAAGGTATTAAAGCTGCAGATGTTAAGAATTGACCTCCTATTGAAGAAATACACGATCTTAATTTACCGCCTGTTGAAGAAACATATGACCTTAATCCATCTCCTATTGAAGAAACTCATGGTCCTGATAACCCGACATAGGTAGTAAAGGTAAATTCTCTCTATAGATATGATAAAGCTGAAATCCCGTTTACTAAATTTGCTAGCCCATGCTTAGATGAGTTTGATAAATTTATGGTTAAGCAAGAAGATTTTAATGCTTATTTTGGTAGACAATTGAAATACAATTCAGATATGCTTGAACACTTGGGTAAGTATATGGCTAGTGTCAAAGGTGAACTTAAACTTATCAGTAAACATGCTTCTATGGTTAACACTCAAGTAGAACAAGTACTTAAAGCTCAAAATGATTTGCTCAATGAATTGAATAGTAAGAATAATGATAACACTATTAGAGTTATGACTAGAGGTGGTAGAATGATTCAAGAACCTCTGTATCCTGAAGGCCACCCTAAGAGAATTGAGCAAGATTCTCAGAGAAATAATGTGGATGCACCTAGTCCTTCTAATAGGAAGAAAAATAAAAATGATAGGACTTTGCATGCTTCTAGCGAACCTATTACTGAAACACCTGAGAATCCAAATGATATTTCTATCTCTGATGCTGAAACACAATCTGGTAATGAACCTGAAACTAGTGATAATGTTCATGATGATGCTCAACCTAGTAATGATAATGATATAGAAATTGAACTGGCTGTTGATCTTGATAACCCACAATCAAAGAATCAATGTTATGATAAGAAAGACTTTGTTGCTAGGAAACACGGTAAGGAAAGAGAGCCTTGGGTTCAGAAACCCATGCCTTTTCCTCCCAAACCATCCAAGAAAAAGGATGATGAGGATTTTGAGCGCTTTGCTGAAATGATCAGACCTATCCTTTTGCGTATGCGATTAACTGATATGCTCAAAATGAATCCTTATGCTAAGTATATGAAAGATATTGTTACAAATAAAAGAAAGATACCGGAAGCTGAAATTTCCACCATGCTTGCTAATTATACTTTAAGGGTGGAATACCAAAGAAACTTGGAGATCCCGGTGTACCAACTATACCATGCTCCATTAAAAGAAACTATGTTAAAACTGCTTTATGTGATCTTGGAGCCGGTGTTAGTGTTATGCCTCTCTCTTTATATCGTAGACTTGATTTGAATAAGTTGACACCTACTGGAATATCTTTGCAAATGGCTGATAAATCAACTGCTATACCTGTCGGTATTTGTGAGGATGTGCCCATTGTGGTTGCAAATGTTACTATTTTAACGGACTTTGTTATTCTTGATATTCCCGAGGACGATAGTATGTCTATTATTCTTGGAAGACCCTTTTTGAATACTGCAGGGGCTGTTATTGATTGCACTAAAGGCAATTTCACTTTTCATGTTAATGGCAATGAGCATACGGTACACTTTCCGAGGAAACAACCTCAAGTTCATAGTATCAACTCTATTGGAAAAATTCCATCGATTATATTTGGAGGTTTTGAATTTCCTCTTCCTATTGTCAAGAAGAAAATGATATTCTTATTATTGGGGTGTGCATATCCCTGTTGAGGTAACATAGTGTTATTCGAAATTTCTCTAGTTCCATGTTATTCGGAATGAGTTCGTTAACAAGACTTGATCAACCTTGTTAGTGGATTCCTTTTGATGAGCATGAGATGGATGAAACTAGAAGGCACAACCTGCTGTATCCTCCTCTTACTTTCTGTTATTTATATAAAATAAAATAGTATTTTTCTATCTGTTATCTGATTTATCCGTGCAATATAAAAATACCCCGAAAATAAAAGTTCTCCAAATGCCCTGAAATTTAAATATGCTTTTTTCTGGTATATTTGAGAATATTTGGCACTGAGAACACAGCAGGAGGAGCTGGCACCTGGCCACGAGGGTCAGGGGCGCGCCCTACCCTCCTGGGCGCACCCCTGCCTCGTGGGCCCACGGTGGCCCTCCTCCACTTATTCCCGCACCCACACACTCCTTCCTCCCACTAACACGAATATCCAGCTCAAACCCGAGTCCAAGCTCATTTTGCTGCCATTTTCGATCTCCTTGCTCAAAGCACCTCTCATAAAACTGCTTGGGGAGATTGTTCCTTGGTATGTGACTCCTCCATTGGTCCAATTAGTTTTTGTTCCAGTGCTTTATTCATTGCAAATTTGTGTTGCTTAGGTGACCCTATTCTTGAGCTTGCATGTCAAATTTATATGGTCAAAAGTAGTTTTGATGCATGATATAGGCTCTAGGCACTTGTAGGAGTAGTGGCTATCAATTTTATTGAGTGTGGTTTACTTTTATTTTGAAGTTACTAAAAATCTCAGAATTTTTCAGAAAATAATGAAGAGATTTTTGAGGGGCTCATCGAGCCGAAGCTCGAAGGAAAAGAAAAATGAAAAGGCAGCGAAGCCCAAGTATAATCTGCCTCGCACCGCGGAGGTTCGGCCGTGTGAATGGCCTTCCGATGAATTCTTGAGAGCAGCGGAGATTTATGATGATTTTTATGAATTGGCTGAGAATGCAGGCCTCACCGCTTTCCTCCACGACCAACGCGGCCAGTATCTCTTACTCACAAATATCTTTGTGCAAAACTTTCATTTCCATTCTAGGAGCTCATCACCTATGGTGGAGTTTTATTTATATGATGAGCATAAGGAGATGTCACTTTATGATTTTTGTTGGGTTTGTTTGGTCCCTTTTGAGGGCACGACAGAGGAACCACATCGCGGCAATGTGGATGGGTTTATTGATACCATCACTGTAGGGGAAACGAGGAAGGTTTCCGATGCACGAATCACTAGCATACATTTTCCTGTTTTACGCTACTTTGCAATATTTGCTAGTCGTTGCTTAATTGGTCGCGGAAACTGTGGAAACCTTAGTGTTCCTGATATTATTATTTTGTTCCACTGTTTATTCAGTGATAACTCTGTTAGTATGGGCAGTATTATTGCTAAACGGTTAAGTCTGAACCGTACAAATGGCCCCATCTTTGGAGGAATCTATGCTTCACGCCTAGCTGCACATTTTAACATACCTATTAGGCATTATGAGAAGGAAGAAAAATTGCTGCCTCATGTTTATTTAGCTTATAAGAGTATGGTGGCACACGGTTTTATTGTTAAGAATAGGGAAGGGGAGCTTAAATACAAATTGTTCTTTCATAAACATCATCCTGAGACTATTACCCTGCCTGCGCCTTCCTTGTTTGATTTATCTTCAGGCCATTACCTTGTTCCGTTAGAGGCTATTCACGCCTATCGGAACCCTATATCAGCCACAGAGCCAGAGTCGGAACCACAAGTTGATCCTCCACGACAGTCTAATTACCATTGGGATCCGGAGATGATTGCCAACCAGTGGCAATCAGAGTCTTCTTCATCGCAGTACGACCCCAATTGTTATTATGGATATCCGCCAGGCCAACCGTGGCCATAGACCAACTTAGGCCAAAAGCCTAAGCTTGGGGGAGTACGCATTTCTCACCGACATTATATTCATGTTCACACACTCATTGCTAGATGTCGGTGCTCATACTTTTCCATTGTATCATCCATGCTAGTTTATTTTCCTTTTTATGCTCTCTTCTTGTGTGTTTGATAAACCTTAAGAAAAACCAAAAAAATTAGTTGTAGCTTTTAATTAGTTTACTTTCCCTGCTTGTAGTAGTAATTAAAAAGAAAACCCAAAAAGATTTCATGTTCTTCTTTTGCTTGTTGAGAGCTTTCCCGTGTAAATAGTTTTATTTCTTTTCTTTTCTTTGGGGGTCGATAGGAGAAGACCATAATTAAATTGTTGAAGTAGCTCTTATATGCATTATTGTTGATCTGACAAAAGAGCCCATATTGCCTCGCCTTATCCTGTTTATTGAATGCTTGCAGATTCCAGCTTAGCCCAATGCACGTGCACTATTATTATTATTCACACTATTCGGTCGTGCAAGTGAAAGGCAATTATGATGATATATGATGGACTGACTGAGATGAGAAAAGCTGGTATGAACTCGACCTCTCTTGTTTTTGTAAATATGATTAGTTCATCGTTCCTGATTCAGCCTATTATGAATAAACATGTTTGCAATGACAACTAGATATCATAGTTTTTTGTGCCATGCTTGATTAGCTAGGAGATTATAATGGTTTACCTTGCGTGCCAATATGCTATTAAAATGGTTGTGATGTGGTATGATAGGGTGGTATCCTCCTCTTAATTATTTAAGTGACTTGACTTGGCGCATGTTCACACATGTAGTTGAAACAAAATCAAGATAGCCTTCACGATATTTATGTTCATGGTGGATTATATCCTACTCATGCTTGCATTCGGTGTTGATTAATTTTAATGCATGTTCATGACTGTTGTCGCTCTCTAGCTGGTCGCTTCCCAGTCTTTTGCTAGCCTTCACCTGTACTAAGTAGGAATACTGCTTGTGCATCCAACTCCATAAACCCCAAAGTTATTCCATATGAGTCCACCATACCTACCTATATACGGTATCTACCTGCCGTTCCAAGTAAATTTGTATGTGCCAAACTCTAATCCTTCAAATAAATACCCTGTTTTGTATGCTCGAATATCTCATGTATCAACTAGGGCTGTCTGTATCTTCCATGTTAGGCGGGTTATTCTCAAGAGGAGTGGACTCCGATCCTCACTCACGAGAAAGTGGCTGGTCACCGGGATGCCCAGTCCCATGCTTTATGCAAATCAAATCAAAATAATTGCAAACAAAACTCCCCTTGGGACTCTTGTTAGTTGGAGGCACTCGTTGTTTTGATCAAGCCATGGATTGATGCTTGTTGGTGGAGGGGGAGTATAAACTTTACCATTCTGTTTGGGAACCGCCTATAATGTGTGTAGCATGGAAGATATTGCCATCTCTTGGTTGTTATGTTGACAATGAAAGTATACCGCTCAAAATATTATTCATCTCTATTTCAAAACCGAGCTCTGACACCTCTACAAATCCCTGCTTCCTTCTGCGAAGGGCCTATCTATTTACTTTCATGTTGAGTCATCATCTTCTTATTCAAAAGGCACCAGTTGGAGAGCACCACTGTCATTTGCATTCATTATTGTTAGTTTACATTGAGTATGACTTGACTAGATCTCTTTTACCATGAATTACAATGTCTAGTCAGTCCTTGATCTTTAAAGGTGCTCTGCATTTATGTTTTGCGGTCTCAGAAAGGGCTAGCGAGATACCATCTTGTTATATCATATTATGATTGTTTTGAGAAAGTGTTGTCATCCGAGATTTATTATTATTGCTCGCTAGTTGATTATGCCATTGATATGAGTAAACTTGAGACCTAAGCATTATTGTGAATGTGGTTAGTCATAATCTTTGCTGAAAACTTGAATGCTGGCTTTACATATTTACAACAACAAGAGCAAACAGAGTTTGTAAAAGTTTTTCTTTATCACTTTCAGTTTATCAACTGAATTGCTTGAGGACAAGCAAAGGTTTAAGCTTGGGGGAGTTGATACGTCTCCGTCGTATCTACTTTTCCAAACACTTTTGCCCTTGTTTTGGACTCCTAACTTGCATGATTTGAATGGAACTAACCCGGACTGATGCTGTTTTCAGCAGAATTGCTATGGTGTTATTTATGTGCAGAAACAAAAGTTCTCGGAATGACCTAAAAATTCACGGAACATCTATTCAGAAATAATAAAAAATCCTTGCAAAAGATGAAGACAAGGGGGGCCACCACCTGTCCACGAGGGTGGGGGGCACACCTGCCCCCCTACCACGTGGGCCCCTGGAGCTCCTCCGACCTCAACTCCAACTCTATATATTTGCTTTCGGGGAGAAAAAATTAGAGAGAAGGATTCATCACGTTTTACAATACAGAGCCGCCGCCAAGCCCTAAAACCTCTCGAGAGGGCTGATCTGGAGTCCGTTCGGGGCTCCGGAGAGGGGAATCCGTCGCCATCGTCATCATCAACCATCCTCCATCATCAATTTCATGATGCTCACCGCCGTGCATGAGTAATTCCATCGTAGGCTTGCTGGATGGTGATGGGTTGGATGATATTTATCATGTAATTGAGTTAGTTTTGTTAGGGTTTGATCCCTAGTATCCACTGTTCTGAGATTGATGTTGCTATGACTTTGCTATGCTTAATGATTGTCACTAGGGCCTGAGTGCCATGATTTCAGATCTGAACCTATTATGTTTTCATCAATATATGAGCGTTCTTGATCCTATCTTTCAAGTCTATAGTCACCTATTATGTGTTATGATCCGTTAACTCTGAAGTGACAATAATCGGGATACTTACCGGTGATGACCATAGTTTGAGGAGTTCATGTATTCACTATGTGCTAATGCTTTGTTCTGGTACTCTATTAAAAGGAGGCCTTAATATCCCTTAGTTTCCATTAGGACCCCGCTGCCACGGGAGGGCAGGACAAAAGTTGTCATGCAAGTTCTTTTCCATAAGCACGTATGACTATATTCGGAATACATGCCTACACTACATTGACGAATTAGAGCTAGTTCTGTGTCACCCTATGTTATGATTGTTACATGATGAACCGCATCCGGCATAATTCTCCATCACCGATCCATTGCCTATGAGCTTTCCATGTATTGTTCTTCACTTATTTACTTTTCCATTGCTATTGCTATCATCACTACAAAAATAACAAAAACATTACTTTTGCTACCGTTACCTTTTGCTACCGTTACCACTACTATCATATTACTTTCCTACTAAGTACTTTGCTACAAATAGTTGACAACTCAACTATAATACTTGAGAATATTCTTTGGCTCCCCTTGTGTCGAATCAATAAATTTGGGTTGAATACTCTACCCTCGAAAACTGTTGCGATCCCCTATACTTGTGGGTTATCAGCTTACAAAGGGTGCAGGGGCAAGGAGGCAGGCTCGACGACGGCCGAGGTTGGGAGGGGAGGAAGCAGAGGAGGGAGGCGTGTTGTGCCGGGGCCGAGGTCGAGGGCGAGGTCGCCGGGGTCGGGGGGTCGGGGTGAGCACCGGGGTCGGGGCGAGGGTAGGACTCCGGCGAGGTCGAGGGCGAGGTAGTGCTCCGGCGCTTGAGGCAGGGGCGCGACGAGGGCACGGGCCCTGATGGCAATGAGGGGGGAGAAGAGAGAGTGGGGATTTGGGGAAAGAAGCAGAGGTGGGAAGCCCGTTGGGGGGTTAAGTCAACATAGTAGTAGCGCATTTACGCAAAACGCGCTATAGCTAATTTAGCTATAGCGTGTTTCGACAAGAAGAACTGCTGCTATAACCAGTACTTATAGTGCATTTTTCGAAAGGGCACTACTGCTATGTTGACTAGCTATAGCTCTTTCTTAGAAAAACGCTATTGCTATAAGTAGTACCTATAGCAGTTTTCCTGTTTGTTTCTTCTATTTTCTTTTCCTTTTCTTTTCTTCCTTTTCTTTTCTTTTCCTTTTTTCCGAGAGCAAGAATGAAGGGAATGTGATACAATGTATATAACTAAGGCGATATATATTGCATCATTTGACGGTTAAGTATGTATACAAAATAGGAACATATATATTACATCATTTGACCCATGCATAATGGTTAAGTGTGTACACAAAATAGGAACATATATATTACATCCTTTGACCGATAATGGTTACTCAGTGTCGATGTTTTCATTTCTGAGTGAGATTTTTTCCCTTCTTGTACGTTGAAGAATAATTGAGCCCCTCATTGTGACTTTTCCTTTTCCATGGAGTACGATCTTTCTTAGGTAATGTAGTATTGATTCTTATTTTGACGCATACTTCTTCGTCATCGTCATCTTCCCTCATTAGGTTGCCGTACTGGTCGTAGTCTTCCTCGCTGGCGACTCCATCCATTCCAATGATGTTCCTTTTGCCTCTCCTCACGACAACACGACTGGGATTGCATGGGTCGGTTATGAAGAAGCATTGTGTCACGTGCTTAGCGTGTACCCATGGCTCATTTTTTGCGATAGCGTTCACGGTAGCGCACTTGGCGTTGGGTATAGTCATGGTAGTGAAATACCGGTTTTCTTTTTTGACATTCTTAGCCCATCTAACACGGAACATCGTCACGTTGTGCAGTCTAGAGTAGTCAAGCTCCCAGATCTCCTTGACCCTTCCGTAAAATCTCTCAATTGCACTGTTATCGCTGTCGGTCATGCATTCCATCGTCACCCCTGAGTTCTGATCATCACCGTCCATATCTTTGGCCTCCGTGTAGAACGTGTATCCGTTGATATCGTATGCCTGATAGGTGGCGAGGTTGGGCGAGGGGCCATGTGCTAAGGCATATATGAGCAATCCGTCCTTAGAGCCCTCTTCCAGGGGATTAGTAATAATATGCTCTTTGAACCAATGCAGGAAAGTGGAGTTTTGCTCTCTAGTAACTCCGGCATCCGTCCTGCATACCCCCCGGCTAGGATACTTCTTTGCGATAGTTTCTTTGTGCAGTGTCACGAAAGGATCTACCTGGTGTAGGTGTTGTAACACTACCAAGTTTGCTCTGTCAAAGTCGTTGTGTCGATCTGATTAAGCCACATGCAATTCCCTACGACCGTTCGAGTGACCTTCTCCTTCGAGCCTCCCAATGTGCTTGTTAACGGGAAAACCAACACCAGGTGGCCGGTCTGCGCCATATATAAAATTCTCGCAGAAAGAGATGCACTCTTGTGTAAGATAGCCCTGGACGATGCTTCCATCCGGACGGGACATGTTACGAACGAATCCTTTGATGATCCCATTCATCATCTCGAATGACATCATGTTGTGCAGGAATGACGGCCCCAGGTCTATTATGTCATCCACAATATGAACACACAGATGCACCATGACGTCAAAGAACACGGGCGGGAAGTACATCTCAAGCTCATTTAGTATCACAACAACTTCTTCCTATAGCCTTCGGAGTTGCTTCACACTGATCGACTTTCGAGAGATGACGTTGAAAAAGTTGCAGAGACCAATAAGCGTGTCACGGACGTGCTTGTCCATTATCCCTCTAAGGGAAACAGGTAGTATATGCGTCATCATCACATGACAGTCATGGGACTTCATCCCGCTGAACCTTTTCTTCTTCGTGTCTAGATATCTGCTTATCTTGCCACGGTAACTGGAACTTACATTGATTCCGGTAAGGCACTTGAAGAATTGATCGATCTCGGCCGGACTTAAGGTGAAGCAAGAAGGGGGGCGATAATCCTCTTCCTTTACTTTTTTGCCCTTCTTCTCCCGCACCTCTGCCTCTATCTCCTCTGACTTTTTGTGGGGTGGCATGTGCAGATCTGCCCTGATCTCCAAATCACGCAAGTCTTTTCTTGCCTTCGGCTCATCCTTGGTCTTATATGGCATGTTCATCAGTGTCGCAAGCAAGCTCTCAAGGACATTCTTACAGATATGCATTTGATCAAGGCAATGAGGTGTGTCAATTTTGTGCCAGTACTCCAAGTCTCAAAAAACAAACTTCGTCTTCCATACCTTCAGAAACGGCTCCAGTGCCTTTTTCATCGTCTTTCCCGGCGCGGGGCACTATTCCCAGTTTTTCAACAGCTCGTCAATTTCGGCGCCACTCCGCTTACATGGAGGTCCTCGATGCTCAGCCTCACGATTGAATATATCTCCACGGTTTCTCCACGGGTCGTCCTTCTTGAGCCATCTTTGATGCTTGCTACCTCTTGAGCATGCGTTGGTTTTCCCTTGAAGAGGAAAGGGTGATGCAGCAAAGTAGCATAAGTATTTCCCTCAGTTTTTGAGAACCAAGGTATCAATCCAGTAGGAGACTACATGCAAGTCGCCTAGTACCTCCACAAACAATCAGGAACCTTGCAACCAACGCGATAAAGGGGTTGTCAATCCCTTCATGACCCCTTGCAAAAGTGAGATCTGATAAAGATAATAAGATAAATATTTTTGGTATTTTTGTTGTATAGATTGGAAAATAAAGATTGCAAAATAGATAGTAAACTAGAACTATAGATCGGAAACTTTTATGACGTAAAGTAGACCCGGGGGCCATAGGTTTCAGTAGTGGCTTCTCTCATGATAGCATATATTACGGTGGGTGAACAAATTACTGCCGAGCAATTGATAGAAAAGCGCATAGTTATGAGAATACCTAGGCATGATCATGAACATAGGCATCACGTCCGTGTCAAGTAGACCGAAACGATTCTGCATCTACTACTATTACTCCACACATTGACCGCTATCCAACATGCATCTAGAGTATTAAGTTCATAAGAATAGAGTAATGCATTAGGTAAGATGACATGATGTAGAGGGATAAACTCAAGCAGTATGATATAAATCTCATCTTTTTATCCTCGATGGCAACAATACAATACATGCCTTGATGCCCCTGCTGTCACTAGGAAAGGACAGCGCAAGATTGAACCCAAAGCTAAGCACTTCTCCCATTGCAAGAAAGATCAATCTAGTAGGCCAAACTAAAGCGATAATTCGAAGAGACTTGCAAAGATATCAAATCATGAATATAAGAATTCAGAGAAGAATCAAATATTGTTCATAGATAATCTTGATCATAAACCCACAATTCATCGGATCTCGGCAAACACACCGCAAAAAGTATTACATCGAATAGATCTCCAAGAACATCAAGGAGAACTTTGTACTGAGAACCAAAGAGAGAGAACAAGCCATCTAGCTAATAACTATGGACCCAAAGGTCTGTGGTAAACTACTCACACATCATCGGAGAGGCTATGGTGATGAGGTAGAAGCCCTCCGTGATCGAATCCCCCTCCGGCAGTTCGCCGAAAAAGACCCCCAGATGGGATCTCATGGGTACAGAAGGTTGCCACGGTAGAAAAGTGGTTTTGTGGCTCTCCTGGATGTTTTTAGGGTACATGGGTATATATAGGCGAAAGAAGTACGTTTGTGGAGCTCCATGGGGCCCACGAGGGTGGGGGCGCGCCTACCCCTCCTGGGCGCGCCCCCTACCTCGTGGAAGCTTTGCGGACTTCCAGACTTGTACTCCAAGTCTCCTGGGTTGCCTTTGTTCCAAGAAAGATCCTCGTGAAGGTTTCGTTCCGTTTGGATTCCGTTTAATATTCCTTTTCTGCGAAACACTGAAATAGGCAAAAAAAACATCAATTTGCACTGGGCCTTCGGTTAATAGGTTAGTCCCAAAAATAATATAAAAGTGCATATTAAGCCCATTAAACATCCAAAACAGATAATTTAATTGCATGGAACAATCAAAAATTATAGATACATTGGAGACGCATCAAGCATCCCCAAGCTTAATTCCTGCTCGTCCTCGAGTAGGCAAATGATGAAAACAGAATTTTTTATGTGGAATGCTACCTAACATAATTTTCAATGTAATTTTCTTTAATGTGGCGTGAATGTTCAGATCCGAAAGATTCAAGACAAAAGTTTAATATTGACATAAAAATAATAATACTTCAAGCATACAAACCAAGCAATTATGTCTTCTCAAAATAACATAGCCAAAGAAAGCTCATCCCTACAAAATCATATAGTTTGGCCATGCTTCATTTTCGTCACACAAAATGCTCTCATCATGCACAACCCCAATGACAAGCCAGGCAATTATTACTTTAGTATTCTCAAACTTTTTCAACTTTCACGCAATATATGTGCGTGAGCCATGGACATAGCTGGGGGAGTCCTGGATTAAGGGGTCCTCGGGCGCCCGGCCTGTTATCCATTGGGCCGGACTGATGGGCTGTGAAGACATGAAGGTCGAAGATTATACCTGAGTCCGGATTGGACTCTCCTTGGTGTGGAAGGCAAGCTTGGCGACCGACTATAAAGATTCCTTCTTATGTAACTGACTCTATGTAAACCCTAGATCCCCCCGGTGTCTATATAAACCGAAGGGGATAGTCTGGAAAGGACACATTCATTACCATAGTCATATAGGCTATGCTTTTAGGGTTTAGCCATCACGATCTCGTGGTAGATCAACTCTTGTAACACCCATATTCATCAATATCAATCAAGCAGGACGTAGGGTATTACCTCCATAGAGAGGGCCCGAACCTGGGTAGACATTGTGTCCCATGTCTCCTATTACCATCGATCATAGACGCACAGTTCGGGACCCCCTACCCGAGATCCGCCGGTTTTGACACCGACATTGGTGCTTTCATTGAGAGTTCCACTGTGTCGTCGACAAAAGGCTCGATGGCTCGCCTTGTCCTTAAAGACAACATCACCCCTGGAGGAGCTCTGGCCCCGGGCCAAACCCTCCGGTTCGGCGGCTTTACTATGATCGCCCGTTTGGCCGTTGAGCTGACGATGACCTCTCGGGCCATCGAAAACCCCCTTCGCATCAACTCCGAGCCCTCCAAGCAGATGGATATGGAAGAGCTTTCGTCTTTGAATGAACTCCTAGATCGCATCGCCGCTTTGGGAATAGCCACAGACTACGACCGGGTCGGGCTTAAAACCGACCAAGGAGAAATCGAGACCCTACCAATCACCCACCGGATTGCAGTAGTCGTGGAGCAGGACGACGAGTTTTCATCTATGCTGAAGACGGACTATGTCCGGATCACCGACCAGGAAAAGCCGGATACCCACCCGCGAAAGGATGTGACTAGCCTTCCGAACATAGCATCGGACGACGGTCCTAAACAATCATAAGATATTCCGGAACCCGGACTGTTAAGCCCGGAAGATCATCAGACTCCGGATAATCGGTCGGGTCGGGGTTCGGATTTAATTCCACCCACCCACCCGGATTTAGACACTCTCGTGAGCATAAAACAACAGTCTCAGGAAACAGTCCACCATTTCTGGGCCAGATTCCTCCTTGTCAAGGACAAGGTAAAAGATTGCCATGACGAAGACGTAATATCAGCGTTCTGCAACAATTGTGTGGACGAAGGAATCCTCAACGCCATCAATCGCCGCCGCATACTGAAATTCGCTGACTCAGCAACCATCGTACAAAAATACAGTGCGATGGAGAGCACCTGGAAAACTCAGGCAGCTCGCTGGGGACTGCCAGTCCCATCTCAACTTCCCCTACAGGCGAAAAGGGCGCCCCCTCGTGGCACACCCAGTCCAACAATCAAGAAACACAAAACCACTATGCGGCACGGCACCGTTCTGACTGGGTGGCTCGATGGCCCATGCAAAATACATAAAACACCAGATACCGTGGCAACCCATAGCCTTAGAGCATGTTGGATACTACGACATGTAGCCAAAAGCGGCGAGGATATCCTTATCAAGGACGACTCAGAACGGCATCCCCAAGTGGACGATAACTCAAGAGTATTGACGGTCTTTGAGACATTCGCTTCAAATAACAAGGGCAAAAGGGCGCTCAGGCAGCTCACCGAAGTCTGCCAAATTGCTACGATAAACCCCTGGAACGACACAGCTATAACATTCAATGCGGGCGACGAACCAAAGTATAGAACAGTGCGAGCGCCAGCTGCGTTAGTCCTCAGTCCCATCGTGGACGGGTTTCGACTTAACAAGGTCCTCATGGACGGCGGCAGCGGGCTAAACCTCATTTATGAGGACACACTCCATAAAATGGAAATAGACAGGAGTCGCATCATGCAAAGCAACACAACCTTCCGAGGAATTATTCCCAGTCGGGAGGCGCGGTGCGCGGGCAAAATCATACTTGACGTAGTATTCGGCACGCGGGAGAACTACCGGTCCAAAGAAATAACTTTCCATGTGGCCCCTTTCAGGAGCGGATATCATGCCCTGTTGGGGCGGGATGCTTTTACACGCTTTCAGGCCATACCCCATTACGGGTATATGAAGCTCAAGATGCCCGGACCAAACGGTATAATCACTCTTGTCAGTGATCCGGACATAGCACTCCGTGCCGAAAACAAAACCGCATCCCTGGCCCTGGAGGAGCTATCTGAAGCCCTCACAGCCAATGAATTAACTGTACTATGCTCCACGGTAGACAGGGACGACGTAATCCTCGACAAACGCCCTAAATCCACATCATTTAAACCAGCAGAGGAAATAGTCAAATTCCAGGTCCACCCAACGGACCCCAAGAAGACAGCATCTATCGGAACTCAACTGAACCCAACAGTTGACACTGCACTATGAGAATTCCTGCGCGAAAACTGGGACATATTCGCCTGGCACCCTTCAGATATGCCAGGGATCCCATGTGAGCTAGCCGAACATAGCCTCAATATATTACAGGGGTTCAAACCGGTCAAGCAATCACTGCGGCGCTTTTCCGAACCTAAGCGACAAGCAATGGGGGAAGAGCTGGCCAAACTCATCGAGGCCGGATTCATTAGAGAAATCAAACACCCGGACTGGTTGGCAAACCTGGTGATGGTACCAAAGAAGGACAAATCCTGGTGCCTATGCGTCGATTTCAAAGACCTCAATAAGGCTTGCCCTAAGGATCCCTTCCCCCTCCCCCGCATTGATCAAATCATCGACGCCACTGCAGGACACGACTCATTGTGTTTCCTCGATGCATATTCCGGATTCCATCAAATCAAAATGAAGGAGTCTGATCAAGCCCCAACAGCATTTATCACCCCATACGGGCCATTCTGCTTCAACACCATGCCCTTTGGGCTCAAGAACGCAGGCGCCACGTACCAACGCATGATTCAAACATGCCTGGAGAAACAAATCGGCAAAACAGTAGAAGCTTACGTCGATGACGTCGTCGTCAAAACCAGGCACGTCGAAACACTAGTAGACGACTTACGTCTTACATTCGACAACCTCCGGGCATATGACATTAAGCTCAACCCGGAAAAGTGTGTCTTTGGCGTCCCCGCTGGAAAACTACTGGGCTTCATCGTCTCCAATAGAGGAATCGAAGCAAACCTAGCCAAAATTCGAGCTCTGTCACAACTGGCTAAGCCAACAGATCTTAAACAAGTTCAAAAGCTTGCGGGCTACGTAGCAGCTCTAAGACGCTTTATCTCTAGATTGGGAGAAAAGGCACTGCCACTCTATCGCCTTCTACGGCGAACCGATCACTTTGAGTGGATGGACGCGGCAATAGCCGGATTGGAGGAAATAAAAACCCTTCTTGCGAGCAATCCAATACTGGCCGCACCAAACACCGGCGAACCGATGTTATTATACATATCGGCAACACACCAGGTAGTGAGCGTCGTACTCATCATCGAATGAGAACATCACGGACATAAATTTCTGCTTCAGGAGCCAGTATACTACGTATCCACTGTCCTTACACCATGCAAATCCCGGTACCCTCATTATCAAAAAATAGCATATGCGGTCTTCATGGCATCCCCAAAGCTCCATCACTACTTCTAGGAGTGTTTGATCACGGTGGCCTCCGAAGTACCTAATACGTCTCCAACGTATCTATAATTTTTGATTGCTCCATGCTATATTATCTACTGTTTTGGACAATATTGGGCTTTATTATCCACTTCTATATTATTTTTGGGACTAACCTATTAACCGGAGGCCCAACCTAGAATTGTTTTTTTTGCCTGTTTTAGGGTTTCAAAGAAAAGGAATATCAAACGGAGTCCAAACGGAATGAAACCTTCGGGAACGTGATTTTCTCAACGAACAAGACCCAGGAGACTTAGACCCTACGTCAAGACACAAAAGAGGTGGCCACGAGGTAGGGGGCGCGCCTACCCCCCAGGCGCGCCCTCCACCCTCGTGGCCCCCCTGTTGCTCCATCGACGTACTCCTTCCTCCTATATATACATACGTGCCCCCAAACGGTCAGATACGGAGCCAAAACCCTAATTCCACCACCGTAACTTTCTGTATCCATGAGATCCCATCTTGGGGCCTGTTCCGGAGCTCCGCCAGAGGGGGCATCGATCACGGAGGGCTTCTACATCAACAGCATAGCCCCTCCGATGAAGTGTGAGTAGTTCACCTCAGACCTACGGGTCCGTAGTTAGTATCTAGATGGCTTATTCTCTCTTTTTGGATCTCAATACAATGTCCTCCCCCTCTATTGTGGTGAACTATTCAATGTAATCTTCTTTTTGCGGTGTTTTTGTTGAGAACGATGAATTGTGGGTTTATGATCAAGTCTATCTATGAACAATATTTGAATCTTCTCTGAATTCTTTTATGTATGATTGGTTATCTTTGCAAGTCTCTTCGAATTATCAGTTTGGTTTGGCCTACTAGATTAATCTTTCTTGCAATGGGATAAGTGCTTAGCTTTGGGTTCAATCTTGTGGTGTCCTTTCCCAGTGACAGTAGGGGCAGCAAGGCATGTATTATATTGTTGCCATCGAGGATAACAAGATAGGGGTTTTCATCATATTGCATGAGTTTATCCCTCTACATCATGTCATCTTTCTTAAGGCGTTACTCTGTTTTCATTAACTTAATACTCTAGATGCATGCTGGATAGCGGTCGATGAGTGGAGTAATAGTAGTAGATGCAGGCAGGAGTCGGTCTACTTGTCTCGGACGTGATGCCTATATACATGATCATACCTAGATATTCTCATAACTACGCTCAATTTTGTCAATTGCTCAACAGTAATTTGTGCACCCACCATAGAATACTTATGCTCTCGAGAGAAGCCACTAGTGAAACCTATGGCCCCCGGGTCTATCTTCATCATATTAATCTCCCAATACTTAGTTATTTCATTTGCTTTTACTTTGCTTTTATTTTACTTTGCATCTTTATCACAAAATACCAAAAATATTATCTTATCATATCTATCAGATCTCACTCTCGTAAGTGGCCGTGTAGGGATTGACAACCCCTTGTCACGTTGGTTGCGAGGATTTATTTGTTTTGTGCAGGTACGAGGGACTGGCGCTTAGCCTCCTACTGAATTGATACCTTGGTTGTCAAAAACTGAGGGAAATACTTACGCTACTTTGCTGCATCATCCCTTCCTCTTCGGGGATAACCAACGCAGTGCTCAAGAGGTAGCAACAAGGATTTCTGGCGCCGTTGCCGGGGAGGCCTATGCAAAAGTCAATATACCAAGTACCCATCACATACCCTTATCTCCCGCATTACATTATTTGCCATTTGCCTCTCATTTTCCTCTCCCCCACTTCACCCTTGTCGTTTTATTCGCCCTCTCTCTCTATCCTCCCTCTCTTTCTCTATTTGCCTCTTTTTGCCCGCTTGCTTTTTGTTTGCTTGTGTGTTAGTTCATTTGCTTGTCGTTATGGCTAGTCCCTTATCTTCTCCATTGTCTCCCGAGAATGAAATTCTAAATTATAAGGAAAGGGAGGGGGAAAATCTAAAAGACGCTTGCTATAGAATTTGCAATGCTCAAAATAGATCTACCAGGAAGCAATCTACTTCTGTTCTTCTTCGCAATTTTTATGTAGGCGTTACTCCTTGGCACAGATATGTCCTTGATACTATTACTGGAGGGAACTTCTTGGGTAGACATACTTTTGATTCTGATAATGCTATGATAGATTTGTTTGGCTCACCCCCTCTTTTAGTTAATGGAACTGTATTAACTTTGGAGCATGTAATGCAAAGACTTGAAATTATTGAAAATAAGGTTGCTACCGTAGAGATAATTGAAAATTTGGATAAAAAGATCCACAACTAAATCTCTCAATATGGATCTAAAGTAGGAGTCACTTTGAAAAATATTAAAGAGAAGGAACCCATAGTTAATGAGAAAATAAATCACGATTCCAGTAGAATCGATAAAATTGAGGATATTATTACCAACTTGGGAACCGCTTTTTCTTCCATAAAGAATACTCCAAGTCCCTCCACTAAAATTGCCAAGTTTATGTATGTTCCTAAAAATAAGGGTGAATCCTCTAGTAAGGAAATTGCGGATCTCAAATCTATAAGTATTCATCCCAATCTTTTTGCTATCATTAAGGAACCATTTGTTACAAATGATTTTTTCGATCTTGTGCCTAAAATTTTGATAATCAATAAAAATAAAGAAATTCCTAAAGATGGTAGATGCCTCATTGAAGAATTGCCTACCAAAGATGGCAATACCTAGATCTATCCATGTTTGTTATGCCTAGCTAGGGGCGTTAAACGATAACGCTTGTTGGGAGGGAACCCAATTTTATTTTTATTCCTTGATTTTTGCTTCTGTTTAGTCTGTTTTGGTTGTGTTTTTTTGTTTAATTAGTGTTTGTACCAAGTAGAACCGTTGGGAAGACGTGGGGAAAGTCTTGTTACACTTGCTGTAAAAAATAGAATCTTTAGCGCACACGAGAACTGCTGCCATTTTTATTTGGAAAGTGATATTTAGTTAATTATTTTTGCATATTATTAAAAGATAAATTCCTCACGTCCAACAATTTATTTTATAATTTTTGGGGTTCCAAATCTTGCTCTAGCTACAGATTACTACAGATTGTTCTGTTTTTCGTGTGTTGTTTGCTTGTTTTGATGAATCTATGGCTAGTAAAATAGTTTATAAACCATAGAGAAGTTGGAATACAGTAGGTTTAACACAAATATAAATAAATAATGAGTTCATTACAGTACCTTGAAGTGGTCTTTGTTTTCTTTGGCTAACGGAGCTCACGAGATTTTCTACTTTGAGTTTTGTGTTGTGAAGTTTTCAAGTTTTGGGTAAAAGATTTGATGGCTTATGGAACAAGGAGTGGCAAGAGCCTAAGCTTGGGGATGCCCATGGCACCCCCAAGATAATCTAAGGACACCTAAAAGCCAAAGCTTGGGGATGCCCCGGAAGGCATCCCCTCTTTCGTCTACTTCTATCGGTAACTTTACTTGGAGCTATATTTTTATTCGCCACATGATATGTGTTTTGCTTGGAGCGTCTTGTATGATTTGAGTCTTTACTTTTTAGTTTACCACAATCATCCTTTCTGTACACACCTTTTGAGAGAGCCAAACATGATTTGGAATTTGTTATAATACTCTATGTGCTTCGTTTATATCTTTTGAGTTATATAGTTTTGCTCTAGTGCTTCACTTATATCTTTTAGAGCACGGTGGTGGATTTGTTTTATAGAAACTATTGATCTCTCATGCTTCACTTAGATTATTTTGAGAGTCTTAAATAGCATGGTAATTTTCTTAAAATCCTAATATGCTAGGTATTCAAGATTAGTAAAATTTTCTTATGAGTGTTTTGAATACTAAGAGAAGTTTGATGCTTGATGATTGTTTTGAGATATGGGGGTAATAATATCAAAGTCGTGCTAGTTGAGTAGTTGTGAAATTGAGAAATGCTTGTGTTAAAGTTTGTGATTCCCGTAGCATGCACGTATGGTAAACATTATGTAACAAATTTGAAACATGAGGTGTTATTTGATTGTCCTCCTTATGAGTGGCGGTCGGGGACGAGTGATGGTCTTTTCCTACCAATCTATCCCCCTAGGAGCATGCTCGTAGTGCCGAGGTTTTTGATGACTTGTAGATTTTTGCAATAAGTATGTGAGTTCTTTATGACTAATGTTGAGTCCATGGATTATACGCACTCTCACCCTTCCATCCTTGCTAGCCTCTTCGGTACCGTGCATTGCCCTTTCTAACATTGAGAGTTGGCACAAACTTCGCCGGTGCATCCAAACCCCGTGATATGATACGCTCTTTCACACATAAACCTCCTTATATCTTCCTCAAAACAGCCACCATACCTACCTATTATGGCATTTCCATAGCCATTCCGAGATATATTGCCATGCAACTTTCCACCATTCCGTTTATCATGACACATTCATTATTGTCATATTGCTTAGCATGATCATGTAGTTGACATAGAATTTGTGGCAAAGCCACCGTTCATAATTCTTTTATACATGTCACTCTTGGTCCATTGCATATCCCGGTACACCGCCGGAGGCATTCATAGAGAGTCATCTTTTGTTCTAGTATCGAGTTGTAATCATTGAGTTGTAAATAAATAGAAGTGTGATGATCATCATTTTCTAGAGCATTGTCCCAAGTGAGGAATTATTAAAAAAACCATAAAAAGAGAAGGCCCAAAAAGAAAGAAAGAGAAAGGCCATAAAAAAGAGAAGGCCCAAAAAACGAGAGAAAAAGAGAGAAGGGACAATGTTACTATCATTTGCCACACTTGTGCTTCAAAGTAGCACCATAATCTTCATGATAGAGAGTCTCTTGTTTTGTCACTTTCATATACTAGTGGGAATTTTCATTATAGCACTTGGCTTGTATATTCCAACAATGGGCCTCCTCAAGTGCCCTAGGTCTTCGTGAGCAAGCAAGTTGGATGCACACCCACTTAGTTTCTTTTGTTGAGCTTTCATACATTTATAGCTCTAGCGCATCCGTTGCATGGCAATCCCTACTCCTTGCATTAACATCAATCGGTGGGCATCTCCATAGCCCATTGATTAGCCTCGTTGATGTGAGACTTTCTCCTTTTTGTCTTCTCCACATAACCCCCCTCATTATATTATATTCCACCCATAGTGCTATTTCCATGGCTCGGGCTCATATATTGCGTGAAAGTTTATAAGGTTTGAGATTACTAATGTATGAAACAATTGCTTGGCTTGTCATCAGGGTTATGCATGATGAGAGCATTCTTGTGTGACGAAAATGGAGCATGACTAAACTATATGATTTTGTAGGGATGAACTTTCTTTGGCCATGTTATTTTGAGAAGACATAATTCCTTAGTTAGTATGCTTGAAGTATTATTATTTTTATGTCAATATGAACTTTTATCTTGAATCTTTCAGATCTGAATATTCATACCACAATTAAGAAGAATTACATTAAAATTATGCCAAGTAGCACTCCGCATCAAAAATTCTGTTTTTATCATTTACCTACTTGAGGACGAGCAGGAATTAAGCTTGGGGATGCTTGATACGTCTCCAACGTATCTATAATTTTTGATTGCTCCATGCTATATTATCTACTGTTTTGGATAATTGCTGTTTTTTGGCTGTTTTAGGGTTTTGAAGAAAAGGAATATCAAACGGAGTCCAAACGGAATGAAACCTTCGGGAACGTGATTTTCTCAACAAACAAGACCCAGGAGACTTGGACCCTACGTCAAGACACAAAAGAGGAGGCCACGAGGTAGAGGGTGCGCCTACCCCCCAGGCGCGCCCTCCACCCTCGTGGGCCCCCTATTGCTCCAACGACGTACTCCTTCCTCCTATATATACCTACGTACCCCCAAACGATCAGATACAGAGCCAAAACCCTAATTCCACCGCCGTAACTTTCTGTATCCACAAGATCCCATCTTGGGGCCTGTTCCGGAGCTCCGCTAGAGGGGGCATCGATCACGGAGGGCTTCTACATCTACACCATAGCCCCTCCGATGAAGTGTGAGTAGTTCACCTCAGACCTACGGGTCCATAGTTAGTAGCTAGATGGCTTCTTCTCTCTTTTTGGATCTCAATACAATGTTGCCCCCCTCTCTTGTGGAGAACTATTCGATGTAATCTTCTTTTTGCGGTGTGTTTGTTGAGACCGATGAATTATGGGTTTATGATCAAGTCTATCTATGAACAATATTTGAATCTTCTCTGAATTCTTTTATGTATGATTGGTTATCTTTGCAAGTCTCTTCGAATTATCAGTTTGGTTTGGCCTACTAGATTGATCTTTCTTGCAATGGGAGAAGTGCTTAGCTTTGGGTTCAATATTGCGGTGTCCTTTCCCAGTGACAGCAGGGCTAGCAAGGCACGTATTGTATTGTTGCCATCGAGGATAACAAGATAGGGGTTTTCATCATATTGCATGAGTTTATCCCTCTACATCATGTCATCTTGCTTAAGGCGTTACTCTGTTTTCATTAACTTAATACTCTAGATGCATGCTGGATAGCGGTCGATGAGTGGAGTAATAGTAGTAGATGCAGGCAGGAGTCAGCCTACTTGTCTCAGACGTGATGCCTATATACATGATCATACCTACATATTCTCATAACTATGCTCAATTTTGTCAATTGCTCAACAGTAATTTGTTCACCCACCATAGAATACTTATGCTCTCGAGAGAAGCCACTAGTGAAACCTATGGCCCCCGGGTCTATCTTCATCATATTAATCTCCCAATACTTAGTTATTTCATTTGCTTTTACTTTGCTTTTATTTTACTTTGCATCTTTATCACAAAAATACCAAAAATATTATCTTGTCATATCTACCAGATCTCACTCTCGTAAGTGGCCGTGTAGGGATTGACAACCCCTTATCGTGTTGGTTGCGAGGATTTATTTGTTTTGTGCAGGTACGAGGGACTGGCGCGTAGCCTCCTACTGGATTGATACCTTGGTTCTCAAAAACCGAGGGAAATACTTATGGTACTTTACTGCATCATCCCTTCCTCTTTAGGGAAAACCAACGCAGTGCTCAAGAGGTAGCAGTACCCCTCATTGAAATCGTAAACAACCGTGATGCTACAGGCCGGATTGCTAAATGGGCCATTGAACTCCTCCCATTCGATATTACATATAAACCACGTCGAGCCATCAAGTCCCAAGTACTGGCCGACTTCGTCGCCGAATGGACAGAGGCCGAACTCCCTAAAGAGTACGACACATACTCCAATTGGGCCATGTACTTCGACGGCTCCAAAATGCTGACAGAATTAGGAGCGGGGCTCATTTTAATGTCCCCTATGAGAGACATCGTCCAGTACGTTCTCCAAATACTATACACAGACTCCAATAATGCAGCCGAATACGAGGCCTTATTACATGGTCTCCGGATGGCTGTCTCCATGGGCATACAACGCCTAGAGGTACGCGGGGATTCGAACCTCGCAATATCTCAAATAAACAGAGACTTTGATGCTAAAGATCCAAAGATGGTAGCGTATCGTAACGCAGTCATCAAAATGTCGGACCGGTTTGAAGGACTCGAGTTCCATCATGTGGCCCAAGAAAGTAATCAAGGGCGGACGTTCTTGCTCGTATCGGCGCTAAGCGCAAACCCGTCCCACCTAATATTTTCCTGGAAAGGCTCTTTAAGCCATCCGTGGTTTGGCAGGGGGAAAACGGCAATACAAGTCCGGAATCAAGCATAATCCAAGATCCCGGAAACACCGACATCGTCGGGGACTCAGCCATCGAAATAACACCATCGGCGCATCTCATCATGGGAGTCATTGCCCCATGGACCGAATCCTTCCTGGCCTACCTCAACAGGAAAGAGCTTCCCGAGGACCAGAATGAGGCCCGCTGCATTGTCCGGCGTTCAAAAGCCTACAAGGTTCATGATGGAGAGCTCTACAAGAAAAGCGCCACTGGAGTCCTACAACGATGTATATCCGAGGAAGAGGGGTGGCAGCTCTTGGCTGAAATCCATGCCGGACTCGGTGGTCACCACTCACCATGAAGCAGCTCGGGCCTTGTTAGCAAGGCCTTCCGTACATGATTTTATTGGCCGACGGCCCGAGCATATGCATAGGACCTTGTCTAACGTTGCATCGGATGCCAACTCTTTGCCAATCAAAGCCATATGCCCCCCCCCCATCGCCCTACAAACAACCCCCATCACTTGGCCTTTTGCGGTCTGGGGACTCGATATGGTCAGACCCCTTAAAGGGGGAAGCCATAAGAAAAAATATCTACTGGTTATGGTGGACAAATTCACTAAGTGGATAGAGGCTAAACCGGTCAAAACGGCCGAATCCAGCCTGGTGATAGACTACATATCCGGTGTTGTGCAACGTTATGGTGTTCCACAGAACATCATCACTGACAACGGCTCTAATTTCACAGCCGGCAAGGTAAAAACTTGGTGTACTAATCTGGGTATTAAACTCGATTACGCCTCCGTCTACCACCCACAAACCAACGGTCAAGTCGAACGGGCCAACGGTCTCATTATGAGTGGAATCAAGCTCAGACTAGTGTGGTCCTTGAAAGAATCAGACAAGCACTGGGTTGAGGAGCTCGACTCTGTACTCTGGGGGCTGCAAACCACACCCAACCGCACTACCGGATACACACCTTTCTTCATGGTGTATGGCGCAGAGGTCGTATTGCCCTGCGATATTATTCACGACTCACCCCGAGTGCGTATGTACGAAGAGAGAGAAGCCGACCTTGATCGGCAAGATGGCCTAGATGCCCTGGAGGAGGAACGCGATGTCGCAAAAGCCCGTTCAGCATTTTACCAACAACAGGCTCGAAGATATCAAATCAGAGAAGTGCGGGCCAAGACTTACAACATTGGCAAACTCGTCCTACGCCTGCCGGAGAAGAAAAAGTACAAACTCAAGCCCAAATGGGAGGGTCCCTTCATAATTGAAGAAGTCCTCACCGGAGAGGCGTACCGTCTTCGCGATGCATTAGACAATCGCCTCGAGCCGAACCCCTGGAACGCGGCCAGGCTCCAAAGATTCTATGCCTAGCGCCAAACCCCGTGTTCGTCTCCTCCTCCCCTGTAGCTTCCATTATTTTTTCTCTCTTTGTCGATTATTTTCTTCTTTCTTGCTTTAAAGCTTCGGTACGGCCAGACCGCACAACATCGACACATACATCTTTAAACATGTATGTTATTTGTACCTGGGGGCTTCTCGGACAGAAGTTCTTGTCATTTCTTGAGCATTAAGCTCCTCACATATGAGTTTTTCCATATGTACCTTTTCTTCGCCACTATATGCATTGATATGACCTAAGTTTTGGCCAAGCTGGGTTGCCTAGCTCCTGTGTTTATGCCCTACGTTCTTGTTAGTTCAGCTAGGGCATAAAGGGAGCACCTCTGCGATTGTTACTACCGGTCATCCGGATGTGTACCTCAGACTGGGTGAAGCCGAAAGCTAGCGTTCTTAAGGGAATATTCGGTCGGTGAATTAAAGATGTTTTCTAAACTCACTCCATTGTGCACCCCCAGGAGTTATACAAACTGTAGTGCTTACATCGCAATTCGGACATGTACATTAAATGCATGCACACCCAGGGAAAGGAACCCTTAACGGAACTATTCTCTCTGGAAGATGTTTCTTACGACCTTAATGTAATATAACATAGCTAGCCGGATACAACTTGTCTTTTCAAGCAACTATGACCCCTACGCCTAGTTTTCCAAGCATACCCCGGCCTATTCGGCCACGACGGTATTCGGAAACACTCCGCACCTTAGAGTCCGGAGGTTGAAGCGAAAAGGTCTGCCATGAAAAATGATATACAATTCAGCTAGATGAGGAAAGTACACAGTCATTTGAACTCAAACACCTCTTCATCTACACCTTCCAACAGGCAGTCTAACTTACAATCATGTTGGGAATATTTGGCGGCCACCTCTACTTGGCCATATACTATACTAACGGGAATTTCTTCCCCATTCGGCCCTACCGGCCCGACACGAGCCATGTGATTAGGATCCAGCTTGGTATAGCGCATCTTCACCATGGCCCAGGCCTCTCGCACACCCTCTCGGCAGGCAGATATCTTCCACATCTGGATATGCCGCCACGCTCCCTTGAATAGCTCTACCATCTTTTCCGTGCTTCCTGGAGGGGAGTCGGATGGCCATAAAGCCTTGGCTACACTCCGCATAGCCTGTCGAGCTTGCTCGTGCAACTGCGACAGCTCCTGCAGAAGATCATTCGATGATCCGGACACTTCCTCTTCGGGGCGGTTCATCAACACACCTGTAATTACAGCTATATCAGCTACCGCCACCTCCAAACTATTATAAGACAAAAGCGGCCACATACTGAATATGTCGCCTCGGAGCTTCTTGTTCTCCTTCACAAAGTCGGCTAGTTGTGCTCACACATCTTTCAGTTCTTCGCGTAGGTTGATGTTTGAATCCTGGAGTTTCTTTTTCTCTTCAACAACCTTTGTCAATACACGATCGCCCGTTGCTAGTAGCTTTTTGGCTCCGTGTTCTTCACCTCAAGCGGCATCAAGCTGCTCTTGAACTTGGTCGAAACGACCCAACACAAAGATTAGAACCCAGATTCACACTATCGATGTAGCCTTATGAATTTTCGATGGAGGAAAACATTACCTGGAGATGCCTTATATTTCCCCAGTTTGGCGTTAGCAGCAAGCAGCTGCCGTTGACACTTTTCTAGTTCCTGAGCCAGCTGGGTATTCTTCTCCGTAAGCACCTGGTTGTACATTGATCCTTAAATCAATTGTTTCAACCCCTTTAAGTCTCGGTGGCTACTGGCATATGGTTATCATAGTCAGACAAAGCGAATTTACCTGCACATCTTTCAAATGTTGCTTTGCAGCCCTGCTAATCCCATCTCGAGCAGCCCGGATGTATGCGTCGGCTGCGTTGAAGGCGTTAAACGACCCTTCCGAAAAGTCAAGATCTTGTAAAATGGCCCGGCGATGCTGATGATTCATAGCACTCTCCACTTCTGATTTGGTGACGGATACATCGTCCGAGTCCTCGGCTGGAGGCTAGTCCGGTGTCGCCCCTGCATCAGCCCCCGTCTTCACGGCAGGGTTTGAATCCTGGCTGTGGGAAGTACAGCCGCTCGGACCCCTGGATATATCCGGCGCGTCTTCCTCCTGGAAAATGGAAAACGAGAAGGTTACGGTTGGACGTGGCTGCTGAGGGGCAGGTTGGTGAATTCATACCTCTTTGATGAAGGCATGGCCATATCTTCATTTGCTTTCCTCTTGGAAGGATTGTTCGGCGCGGGAGCCGATCTCTTCACAGTCGCTGAACGTCTCCCCTGTGAAGCACGATATAGTGCGATGGGTGAGATTGAATAAGAGCACTCTTTCAGAGAGGGTGTTTCTTAATTATTTACATGAGAAGCAGGAAGAAGGCTAGGGTAGTCTGCGGTGATGGCCACTTCTGTGCCGTCATAGCTTGTCTGATAGAACACTCCCCCCGCGAGCACCACGAATATATCCGGATGCTCTTCAAACCCAGGATCTAGTTCCCGGTTGTGGGTCTCCGGCTGTGGGGCAGGACTATGAAGTCCTTCGGTGACCTTCTGCCAGTGCTGCCATAAACAAACATACTTGAAATTTATCAAAAGTAATCCGGAAGGGGAATGAGTAGAATCGAAGGGTCAAAGCTTACCCAACTTGGAGGATTATACATACAATATCCATCTCTGTGCTTAATGCGAAGAAACTCCTCTTCTTCCCATTTAAAAAGCTCGGCCAATATTTTGGCCAGAGCGGCGGGGGTATCCGGACCCTTCCGTCCATAACGGGAAGCATCATCCTCTCCATTATAATGCCACTTGGGAAGCCCTATGTATTGTAGCGGCTTAACCCCACGCACTATCAAGATCGCCATTACCTCGATTATTGTAAGCCCGGACTGGGCGAGCATCTTTATCTTGCTCATAAGCTGGCGAACTTCTGCACTGTCCTCCTCTTCCAGACTCTAAGGATGCCAACTATGGCGTTTCCTCAGCGGAATGTTTGCAAATTCAGGAAGACCCTTCCGAACTGGGTCGGGAAGCGCAACGTCCTTAATATAGAACCATTTGGAAGGCCATTCTCCGGATGTCTTCCTTGGTGTACCATACAGATATCCGGTATCAGTGATGCGCCATACTTCGGCTCCGCCCACTTCAAATATGGACCCCTCGTGATTACGCGGGACAAGGCAGAACAACTTCCTCCATAGCTCGAAGTGAGCCTCGATACCAGGAATAATTCACGTAAAGCGACATAACTCGTGATGTGCAGAACGGAGGCAGGGGTGAAGTTGTGCAACTGGAGGCCATAGTATTCTAGAAGCCCTTGGAGGAACAGATGAATGGGAAATCCAATGCCCCTCAGCAGGTAGGGGACAAAACATACTCGCTCTCCCCCGGATGGATTGGGGAAGTCCTCTGCCTGAATCTCATCGTTGAAGGAATCTAGCCCCGCTCGAACAGGAACTAGATCTGCAGGGGGGAATCCATGTGTCTGCAGCTCTGTCAATTAACTGTGGGACACTGAACACCTCTCCCACTGGCCTTTCTCGGGGCCGGAACGGGTGGAGGAGCGGGGGACGCTAGCCATGCTGGAATGGTTTCTCCCAAGCAGTTTCCAGGGATTTCCTTTGTATGGTGCCGAATGGATCTAGGATCCGATATCTTTAATAGGCACTCCCCCTTGCATAGGCAGGGTGTTATTTGCAAAATTACCCTGACTTTCTGCCTTCACTTGACGCGTGGAGGTGAAGTTATTTACCGCGCAGAAGCCTAGGGGAGTGACATGGAACCGATGGCCAAATGCATCACTTGGAGATATTAAAGGAGGAACCCGTCTTGCAATGCCAAAGACAATTTGTGTGCCAAACACCTCGCTATTGAAGACTGGTTCGGGGGCTACTGTGGGAGTCCTGGATTAAGGGGTCCTCGGGCGTCCGGCCTGTTATCTATTGGGCCGACTGATGGGATGTGAAGACATGAAGGACGAATATTATACCTGAGTCCGGATTGGAATCTCCTTGGCGAGGCAAGCTTGGCGACCGACTATGAACATCCTTCTTATGTAACCGACTCTATGTAAACCCTAGATCCCCTGGTGTCTATATAAACTGGAGGGGATAGTCCAGAAAGGACACATTCATTACCATTGTCATATAGGCTAGGCTTTTAGGGTTTAGCCATCATGATCTCGTGGTAGATCAACTCTTGTAACACCCATATTCATCAATATCAATCAAGCAGGATGTAGGGTATTACCTCCATAGAGAGGGCCCGAACGTGGGTAAACATTGTGTCCCCTATCTCCTATTACCATCGATCCTAGATGCACAGTCCGGGACCCCCTACCCGAGATCCGTCGGTTTTGACACCGACAATAGCACTATGGGTGGAATAGAATATGATGATGGGGGTTGGGTGGAGAAGGCAAAAAAACGAGAAAGTCTCACATTGACGTGGCTAATCAACAGGCTATGGAGATGCCCATCAATTGATGTCAATGCAAGGAGTAGGGATTGCCATGCAACGGATGCACTAGAGCTATAAATGTATGAAAGCTCAACAAAAGAAAAAAATGGGTGTGCATCCAACTCGCTTGCTCACGGAGACCTAGGGCATTTTGAGGAAGCCCATCATTGGAATATAAAAGCCAAGTTCTATAATGAAAAGTTCCCACTAGTATATGAAAGTGACAAAATAGGAGACTCTCTATTATGAAGATCATGGTGCTACTTTGAAGAACAAGTGTGGAAAAAAGATGGTAATATTGTCCCTTCTCTCCTTTTCTCTCATTTTTATTTGGGCTTCTTTGGCCTCTTTTATTTTTATTTTTATTTTCGTCTGGAGTCTCATCCCAACTTATGGGGGAATCATAGTCTCCATCATCATTTCCTCACATGGGACAATGCTCTAATAATGTAGATCATCACACTTTTATTTACTTACAACTCAAGAATTACAACTCGATACTTAGAACAAAATATGACTCTATGTGAATGCCTCAGGTGGTGTACCGGGATATGCAATGAATCAAGAGTGACATGTATGAAAAATGAATGGTGGCCTTGCCACAAATACGATGTCAACTACATGATCATGCAAGGCAATATGACAATGATGGAGCATGTCATAATAAACAGAACGGTGGAAAGTTGCATGGCAATATATCTCGGAATGGCTATGGAAATGCCATAATAGGTAGGTATGGTGGCTATTTTGATGAAGATATAAGGAGGCTTATGTGTGATAGAGTGTATCATATCACGGGGTTTGGATGCACCGGCGAAGTTTGTACCAACTCTCGAGGTGAGAAAAGGCAATGTACGGTACCGAAGTGCTAGCAATGATGAAAGGGTGAGAGTGCGTATAATCCATGGACTCAACATTAGTCATAAAGAACTCACATACTTATTGCAAAAATCTACAAGTCATCAAACCCAAAGCACTACGCGCATGCTCCTAGGGGTATAGATTGGTAGGAAAAGACCATCGCTCGTCCCCGACAGCCACTCATAAGGAAAGCAATCAAAGGACACCTCATGCTTCAAATTTGTCACACAATGGTTACCATACGTGCATGCTACATGACTTGCAAACCTCAACACAAGTATTTCTCAATTTCACAATTACTGAACTAGCACAACTCTAATATTACCATCTTTATATCTCAAAATAATTATCAAGTATCCAACTTCTCATAGTATTTAATGCACTCTATATGGAAGTTTTTATTATACCCATCTTGGATGCCTATCATATTAGGACTAATTTTAAAGCCAAAGCAAATTACCATGTTGTTCTAAAAAACTCTCAAAATAATATAAGTGAAGCATGAGAGATCAATAATTTCTATATAATAAAACCACCACCGTGCTCTAAGGAGATATAAGTGAAGCACTAGAGCAAAATTATCTAGCTCAAAAGATATAAGTGAAGCACATAGAGTATTCTAATAAATTCTGATTCATGTGTGTCTCTCCCAAAATGTGTGTACAGCAAGGATGATTGTGGTAAACTAAAAATCAAAGACTCAAATCATACAAGACACTCCAAGCAAAACACATATCATGTGGTGAATAAAAATATAGCCTCAAGTAAAGTTACCGATAGACGAAGCCGAAAGAGGGGATGCCTTTCGGGGCATCCCCAAGCTTAGACTTTTGGTTGTCCTTGAATTTTACCTTGGGGTGCCATGGGAATCCCCAAGCTTAGGCTCTTGCCACTCCTTATTCCAAAATTCATCAAATCTTTACCCAAAAACTTGAAAACTTCACAACACAAAACTCAACAGAAAATCTCATGAGCTCCGTTAGTATAAGAAAACAAACCACCACTTTAAGATACTGTAATGAACTCGTTCTTTATTTATATTGGTGTTAAACCTACTATATTCCAACTTCTCTATGGTTCAAACCCCCCCGATACTAGCCATAGATTCATCAAAATAAGCAAACAACACACGAAAAACAGAATCTGTCAAAATCAGAACAGTCTGTAGAAATCTGTAGGTTTCGAATACTTCTGTAAATCCAAAAATTCTGAAAAATTAGGACAGCCTAATAATTTTTATATTGATCTACTACAGTTGGAATTCGTATTTTATCGCTCTCTGGTAAAAAATGAAAATTATTTTTGTGAGCGTATACTTTCTGTTTTTTTCAGCAAGATCAAACAACAATCACCCAAGAAGATCCTAAAGGCTTTACTTGGAACAAACACTAATTGAAACATAAAAACACAATAATAACAGAGGATAGATGATTTATTTATTAATAAATAGGAACAAAAATAAAATTGGGTTGCCTCCCAACAAGCACTATCGTTTAACGCCCCTAGCTAGGCATTGAGATTTCAATGATGCTCACATGAAAGACAAGAATTGAAGGACAAAGAGAGCATCACAAAACACATGACAAACACATCTAAGTCTAACATACTTCCTATTCATAGGCATTTTATAAGCAAACAAATTATCAAGACAAGCAAAAACTAGCATATGCAAGGAAGGAGAAAGAAACAATAGCAATCTCAACATAACGAGAGGTAATTTAGTGGCACGAAAATTTCTACAACCATATTTTCCTCTCTCATAATAATTATATGTAGGATCATAATCAAATTAAACAATAGCTATCACATAAAAGTTTCTCTTCATGATCCACATGCATGCAAAGTTGACACTCTTCCAAAATAGTGGGATTATCATAAAATAAATTTATGACCTCTCCGTACCCACTTTTATCAAAAACTTCATAACATTGAACGTTATCCAAATACGTGGGATATAAAGTTTACACTCTTCCAAACCCACTTCCAATATTATTGCAAACATTACTATCAATCTCATATTCATCATGGGCTTAATTAAACTTTTAAGATTATAAGAAGTATCACCCCAATCATGATCATTGCAACAAGTAGTGGACATAGCGAACCTAGAATCCCCAAGCTTAGGGATTTGCATATTTTTAGCACAATTGACATCAATAGAATTTATAATAACATCATTGCAATCATGCTTTTTATTCTAAGATCTATCGTGAATCACTTCATAAAGCACTTCATCACAATTTTCACATTCACGAATTTCAAGCAAAACCTCATAAAGATAATCTAGTGCACTCAACTCACTAGCAATTGGTTCATCATAATTGGATCTTTTAAAAAGATTAGCAAGAGGATGAGGATCCATATCAATAGATTTTTAGCAAGCAAAGATGCAAGCAAATAGAAGGCACATGGTAACACGAGCATACAGAAGGACGAACGAAAGAGGGGTGAAGAAAAGGAAAAGGTTGTGAAGTGGGGGAGAGGAAAATGAGAGGCAAATGGCAAATAATGTAATGCAGGGGAGAAGAGTTTATCATGGGTACCTGGTATGTCTTGACTTGAGCATAGATCTCCCCGGCAACGGCGTCAGAAATCCTTCTTGCTACCTCTTGAGCATGCGTTGGTTTTCCGTTGAAGAGGAAAGGGTGATGCAGCAAAGTAGCATAAGTATTTCCCACAGTTTTTGAGAACCAAGGTATCAATCCAGTAGGAGACTACACGCAAGTCGCCTAGTACCTGCACAAACAATCAAGAACCTTGCAACCAACGCGATAAAGGGGTTGTCAATCCCTTGACGACCACTTGCAAAACTGAGATCTAATAAAGATAATAAGATAAATATTTTTGATATTTTTGTTGTATAGATTGGAAAATAAAGATTGCAAAATAAATAGTAAACTAGAATATAGATCGGAAACTTTTATGATGTAAAGTAGACCCGGGGCCATAGGTTTCTCTGGTGGCTTCTCTCATGATAGCATATATTATGGTGGGTGAACAAATTACTGTTGAGCAATTGATAAAAAAGTGCATAGTTATGAGAATATCTAGGCATGATCTTGAACATAGGCATCATGTCCGTGTCAAGTAGACCAAAATGATTCTGCATCTACTATTATTACTCCACACATCGACCGCTATCAAGCATGCATCTAGAGTATTAAGTTCATAAGAACAGAGTAACGCATTAGGCAAGATGACATGATGTAGAGGGATAAACTCAAGCAATATGATATAAAACCCATCTTTTTATCCTCGATGGCAACAATACAATGCGTGCCTTGCTGCCCCTGCTGTCACTGGGAAAGGACACCGCAAGATTGAACCCAAAGCTAAGCACTTCTCCCATTGCAAGAAAGATCAATCTAGTAGGCCAAACTAAATCTATAATTCGAAGAGACTTGCAAAGATATCAAATCATGCATATAAGAATTCAAAGAAGAATCAAATATTGTTCATGGATAATCTTGATCATGAACCCACAATTCATCTGATCTCGGCAAACACACCGCAAAAAGTATTACATCGGATAGATCTCCAAGAACATTGAGGAGAACTTTGTATTGAGAACCAAATAGATAGAAGAAGCCATCTATCTAATAACTATGGACCCGAAGGTCTGTGGTAAACTACTCACACATCATCGGAGAGGCTATGGTGTTGATGTAGAAGCCCTCCGTGATTGAACCCCCCTCCGGCAGATCGCTGAAAAAGGCCCCCAGATGGGATCTCACGGGTACAGAAGGTTGTGGTGGTGGAAAAGTGGTTTTGTGGCTCTCCTGGATGTTTTAAGGGTACATGGGTATATATAGGCGAAGGGAGTACGTCAGTGGAGCTCCGTGGGGCCCACAAGGGTGGGGGCGCGCCCCCTGCCTCGTGGAAGCTTCGCGGACTTCCAGACTTGTGCTCCAAGTCTCCTGGGTTGTGTTTGTTCCAAGAAAGATCCTCGCGAAGGTTTCATTCCATCTGTATTCCGTTTGATATTCATTTTCTGCGAAACACTCAAATAGGCAAAAAAATAGCAATTTGCACTGGGCCTTCGGTTAATAGGTTAGTCCCAAAAATAATATAAAAGTGCATATTAAAGCCCATTAAACATCCAAAACAGATAATATAATAACATGGAATGATAAAAAATTATAGATACGTTGGAGACGTATCAATGCCCTGATACATCTCCGTCGTATCTACTTTTCCAAACACTTTTGCCCTTGTTTTGGACTCTAACTTATATGATTTGAATGGAACTAACCCGGACTGACGCTGTTTTCAGCAAAATTGCCATGATGTTGTTTTATGTGCAGAAAACAAAAGTTCTCGGAATGACCTAAAACTCCACGGAATATCTTACAATAAATAATAAAAAATCCTCGCTAAAGATGAAGACCAGGGGGCCCACACCCTTTCCACGAGGGTGGGGGGCGCCCCCCTAGGGCGTGCCCCCCTACCTCATGAGCCCCCTGGAGACCTCCCGACTCCAAATCCAACTCTATATATCTGCTTTCGGGGAGAACAAAATAGGAGAGAAGAATTCATCACGTTATATGATACGGAGCCGCCGCCAAGCCCTAAAACCTCTCAGGAGGGCTGATCTGGAGTCCGTTCGGAGCTCCGGAGAGGGGGATTCGTCGCCGTCGTCATCATCAACCATCCTCCATCACCAATTTCATGATGCTCACCGCCGTGCGTGAGTAATTCCATCGTAGGCTTGCTGGACGGTGATGGGTTGGATGAGATTTATCATGTAATCGAGTTAGTTTTGTTAGGGTTTGATCCCTAGTATCCACTATGTTCTGAGATTGATGTTGCTATGACTTTGCTATGCTTAATGCTTGTCACTAGGGACCGAGTGCCATGATTTCAGATCTGAACCTATTATGTTTTCATCAATATATGAGAGTTCTTGATCCTATCTTGCAAGTCTATAGTCACCTATTATGTGTTATGATCCGTTAGCCCCGAAGTGACAATAATCGGGATACTTACCGGTGATGACCGTAGTTTGAGGAGTTCATGTATTCACTATGTGCTAATGCTTTGTTCCGGTTCTCTATTAGAAGGAGGCCTTAATATCCCTTAGTTTTCATTAGGACCCCGCTTCCGTGGGAGGGTAGGACAAAAGATGTCATGCAAGTTCTTTTCCATAAGCACGTATGACTATATTCGGAATACATGCCTACATTACATCGACCGAATTGGAGCTAGTTCTGTGTTACCCTATGTTATGACTGTTACATGATGAACCGCATCCGGCATAACTATCCATCATTGATCCGATGCCTATGAGCTTTCCATATACTGGTTTACGCTTATTTACTTTCCCGTTGCTATTGTTACAATCACTACAAAATACCAAAAACATTACTTTGCTTTTGTTACTCTTTTGTTACCATTACCATCACTATCATATTACTTTGCTACTAAACACTTTGTTGCTGATACTAAGTTTCCAGGTGTGGTTGAATTGACAACTCAGCTGCTAATACTTGAGAATATTCTTTGGCTCCCCTTGGGTCGAATCAATAAATTTGGGTTGAATACTCTACCCTCGAAAGCTGTTGCGATCCCCTATACTTGTGGGTTATCAAGACTAATTTCTGGCGCCGTTGCCGGGGAGCATAGCTCTATTCTTTGAGTCACTTGGGATTTATATCTGCTGGACACTATGAAGAATTTGAAAGACGATAAGACAACAATTTATCCCTCAACTACGAGGGGAGGTAAGGAACTGCCATCTAGCTCTGCACTTGATTCACCTTCTGTTATGAGTAAGCTTGCGACACCTAAACCTGCTTCTGCTATTCGTTCTGATATGTCGCATGTTATTGATGATGCTACTTATGTTATACATGATACTTATGATGAAACTACTTCTATGCTTGATACTACTATGCCACTTGGTGATTTTCTTGAGGAACGACTTGCTAGGGCTAGAGAGATTGAAAATATTGAATCTGATTATGATGATGAAAGTGATGATGAAGAATCATTTGTTATTCCTGAGGGTTATTTATTTGATCAAGAAGCTTCTTTAGCTATTCTAGCTTGCAAAGATAGATATGAACTCAAAAGGTTATTAGCTGAATGGAATAAGCAATCTCTAAATGCTAGGATGAAACCTGCCCTGCTTTTGCTACTTCACCTATATGTGTTACTGATAAGGATTATGAATTCCCTGTTGATCCTGATATAATTACTTTAGTTGAATCTGATCCTTTTCATGGCTATGAATCTGAAACTGTTGTGGCACATCTTACTAAATTAAATGATATAGCCACCCCGTTCACTAATGATGAGAGATCTCACTACTTTTATATCCTTAAAATATTTTCGTTCTTATTAAAGGGTGATGCTAAGATATGGTTTAATTCTCTTGATCCTGGTTGTGTGCGTAGCCCCGAGGATATGATTTACTACTTCTCTGCTAAATATTTCCCTGCTCATAAGAAACAAGCTGCTTTAAAGGAAATATACAACTTTGTGCAAATTAAAGAAGAGAGTCTCCCACAAGCTTGGGGGAGGCTTCTCAAGTTACTTAATGCTTTGCCTAATCATCCTCTTAAGAAAAATGAAATACTTGATATCTTTTATAATGGACTAACCGATGCTTCCAGAGATTACCTGGATAGTTGTGCTGGTTCTCTTTTCAGGGAAAGAACACCGGATGAAGCTGAAATCTTATTGAATAATATGTTGACAAATGAAAATAATTGGGCACCTCCTGAGCCAGCTCCTGCTCCGATTAATTATCCTATTCCTAAACCAACTCCGAAGAAGAGAGGTGTTCTATTTCTCAGTCCCGAAGATATGCAAGAGGCAAAGAAATCTATGAATGAAAAAGGTATTAAAGCTGAAGATGTTAAGAATTTACCTCCTATTGAAGAAATACATGGTCTTAATTTACCGCCTATTGAAGAAACATATGATCTTAATCCTTTAATTATTGAAGAACCTCCAGACCTCGATAACCCGACACAGGTAGTAAAGGTAAATTCTCTCTATAGATATGATAAAGCTGAAATCCCTCCTGCTAAAATTGCTAGTCAATGCTTGGATGAGTTTGATAATTTTATGTTTAAGCAAGAAGACTTCAATGCTTATTTTGGTAGGCAACTAAAACAAGATGCTGATATGATTAAATACTTGGGTGATTATATGGCTAATATTAGAGGTGAACTTAAACTTGTTAGCAAACATGCTTCTATGGTTACCACTCAAGTAGAACAAGTACTTAAAGCTCAAAAAGAATTGCTCGATGAGATGAATAGTAAGAAAAATGATTATGCTGTTAAAGTGGCTACTAGAACTGGTAGAATGACTCAGGAACCTTTGTATCCTGAAGGTCACCCTAAGAGAATTGAGCAAGATTCTCATAGAAATAATATTGATGCACCTAGTTCTTCTAAAAGGAAGAAAAAGAAAAATGATAGAACTGTGCAAACTTCTAGTGAACCTATTGCTGAACCACCTGATAATCCAAATGATATCTCCATGTCTGATGCTGAAACACAATCTGGCAATGAACATGAACCTAATGAAAATGATAATGATGATGTTCATAATGATGCTCAACCTAGTGATGATAATGATGTAGAAATTGAACCTGCTGTTGATCTTGATAACCCACAATCAAAGAATCAACGTTATGTTAAGAAATACTTTATTGCTAGGAAACATGGTAAAGAAAGAGAGCCTTGGGTTTAGAAACCCATGCCTTTTCCTCCCAAACCATCCAAGAAAAAGGATGATGAGGATTTTGAGCGCTTTGCTGAAATGATTAGACCTATCTTTTTGCGTATGCGATTGACTGATATGCTCAAAATGAATCCTTATGCTAAGTACATGAAAGATATTATTACAAATAAAAGAAAGATACCAGAAGCTGAAATTTCCACCATGCTTGCTAATTATACTTTTAAGGGTAGAATACCAAAGAAACTTGGAGATCCAGGAGTACCTACTATACCATGCTCCATTAAAAGAAACTATGTTAAAACTGCTTTATGTGATCTTGGAGCCGGTGTTAGTGTTATGCCTCTCTCTTTATATCGTAGACTTGACTTGAATAAGTTGACACCTACTGATATATCTTTGCAAATGGCTGGTAAATCAATTGCTATACCTGTCGGTATTTGTGAGGATGTGCCTGTTGTGGTTGCAAACGTTACTATTTTAACGGACTTTGTTATTCTTGATATTCCCGAGGACGATAATATGTCTATTATTCTTGGAAGACCTTTTCTTAATACTGCAGGGGCTGTTATTGATTGCAACAAAGGCAATGTCACTTTTCATGTTAATGGTAATGAGCATACGGTACACTTTCCGAGGAAACAACCTCAAGTTCATAGTATCAATTCTATCGGAAAAATTCCATCGATTATATTTGGAGGTTTTGAATTTCCTCTTCCTACTGTCAAGAAGAAATATGATATACTTATTATTGGGGATGTGCATATCCCCGTTGAGGTAACCTAGTGTTATTCGAAATTTCTCCGGTTTCATGTTAATCGGAATGAGTTTGTTAACAAGACTTGATCAACCTTGTTAGTGGATTCCTTTTGATGAACATGAGATGGATGAAACTAGAAGCACAACCTTCTGTACCCTCTCTATACTTTCTGCTATTTAGTTGAAATAAAGTAAAAATAGTATTTTCTGTCTGTTTCCTGATTTATCCGTGCTATATAAAAATGCCCCGAAAATAGAAGTCCTCAGAATGACATGCCAATTTAATATGATTTTTTTAGAATATTTGAGGATTTGTGGAACAAAGAACACACCAGGGGGGCCAACCACCTTGCCACGAGGGTGTAGGGCGCGCCCCCTGCCTCGTGGGCCCACGGTGGCCCTCCTCCACTTATTCCTGCACCCATCCTCTTCTTCTTCCTCCCACAAACACGAAAAACCAACTCAAGCACGAGTTCCAGCCCTCTTTGCTGTAATTTTTGATCTCCTTGCTCAAAGCACCTCTCACAAAACTGCTTGGGGAGATTGTTCCTTGGTATGTGACTCCTCCATTGGTCAAATTAGTTTTTGTTCTAGTGCTTTATTCATTGCAATTTTTTGCTGCTTAGGTGACCCTGTTCTTGAGCTTGCATGTCAAATTTATATGGTCAAAAGTAGTTTTGATGCATGATATAGGCCCTAGGCACTTGTAGGAGTAGTTGCTATCAATATTATTAAGTTTGGTTTACTTTTATTTTGAAGTTACTAAAAAATTTCAGAATTCTTCAGAGGAAGAAATATGCTTAGGAAAATGTTCCAAGGTGGTTCTTCAAAGAAGCAAGGATCCAGGCTTGCAATGCGTGATGCTGACGAAGAGCCGCCAAGAGACGCTCTAGTGCGTCCTTGTGAGTGGCCTTCTGAAAATTTTATGGATCGAGCGGGAATTAAAGAAGAATTTAATGCATATTTGCGTAATGCCGGTCTTGAGGACTTTGAGGCAGACAAATGCCCCCAGTATCATGATCTCACAAGCTCTTTTGTGAGGAGGTTTGAGTATTCATCTTCGCGTAATTCTCCTTCGGTCATGTTTGATCCTTATGAAAAATCTTATACCATGGACTTAGAGGATTTCACTTTTGCTAGCAAACTTCCACAATGGGGTAGTGTTAGGGATCCCCCTAAATCTGAATTTAGAAACTTTCTTGCTAGTATAACTGTAGGGGAATCTAGAGATATAACGCAAGCTACCATAGGGAGCATTCACTTTCCTGCTATACATTATTTTGCTCTCTTCATAGGTAGGTGCATAAATGCTAAGGATGAAGCATGTCACATGTGTGTCCCTGACCTTAGCATTCTCAGGAGTGCTGTGTCAGGAGACCAATCTTATCATATGGGAGCCATTGTAGCTCGTAGGTTGCGTCATAATAGATATAATGGAGATTTCTTTGGAGGAATTTATGCAACCCGCTTAGCTAAATTTCTTGAGATAGACGTTCGTGAAGGAGACATGGAGTTGCCTCCTGCTTATTTAGATTTTGATTCTATGGTTTCTCACCATTTTGTCGAGAGGAACGAATCGCCTCTCCAATACCGACTAATCTTTGACAGACGTCGTGCTGTCCGTATTACTCTCCCTGCTCCTGCTTTCTTTGATTATCAGGCAAGAGGAGGATATACTATTACCAGAGAGGAGGCAGATGAGTACGAGAGGAGAGCGGAGGCCGCTCGTCGCCACACTGCAGCTCAGGAGGCGATAGCCGCTGCATCACAGTACGACCCCAACAACTATTATTATGGATATCAGCCAGGCCAACCGTGGCCATAGACCAACTTAGGCCAAAAGCCTAAGCTTGGGGGAGTACGTATTTCTCACCGACATTATATTTATGTTCACACACACTCATTGCTAGATGTCAGTGCTCATACTTTTTCATTGTATCATCCATGCTAGTTTATTTTCCTTTTTTATGCTTTCTTCTTGTGTGTTTAATAAACCTTAAGAAAACCCCAAAAAAATTAGTAGTAGTTTACTTTCCATGCTTGTAGTAGTAATTAAAAAGAAAACCCAGAAATATTTCTTGTTCTTCTTTTGCTTGTTGGGAGCTTTCCCGTGTAAATAGTTTTATTTCTTTTCTTTTCTTTTGGGGTCAGTAGGAGAAGACCATGATTAAATTGTTGAAGTGGCTCTTATATGCTTTATTGTTGATTTAAACAAGAGCCCATATTGCTTTGTCTTCTCCTGTTTATTGAATGCTCGCAGATTCCAGCTTAGTCCAATGCACGTGCACTATTATTATTATTCACATCATTCGGTCGTGCAAGTGAAAGGCAATTATGATGATATATGATGGACTGACTGAGATGAGAAAAGCTGGTACGAACTCGACCTCTTTCGTTTTTGTAAATATGATGAGTTCATCATTCTTGATTCAGCTTGATATGAATAAACATGTTTGCAATGACAATTAGAGATCATAGTTGCTTGTTCCATGCTTGATTAGCTATGAGTTATAATGGTTTACCTTGCGTGCCAACATGCTATTGAGATGGTTATGATGTGGTATGATGGGGTGGTATCCTCCTTTGAATGATTTAAGTGACTTGACTTGGCACATGTTCACGATGTAGTTGAAACAAATCAACATAGCCTTCACGATATTTATGTTCATGGTGGATTACATCCTACTCATGCTTGCATCCAATGGTTATATCCTACTCATGCTTGCATCCAATGTTTATTTGTAACATCCCAAATTTTCAATTTGGAATGTTATACATTAGATCATCATTGCATATCATATTTTATTTTGCATTTTGGTTGAACCTAGAAATTCTACGCAACTCAATGACCCACGGAGAGAGTTGGGGATTTCGTTATTTTCTATTTTGAGTTTACTCAAATTTTGAGAATAGGATCGTTTGATTTTATTTATTTTGTCATCAATTATTTCTATTACAAAAATATGAGAGAGGGAATAAAATGAATTTCCCAAAATAAAGAAATATTGAGGATTTAATAATAAAATCAAATAAGATTTTACTTCGGAGTTTTTCGGTGTTTTATTTGAATTTAGGAAAAATGTGCGTTTTTCAAAATTGCATTTAGGTCCCAAATAAATGTTCACCTTGTGCGGCTTGATTTTAGAATCCCATGAAAATTTATTTCGGAATTTTTGGAGTCAGTTTAGTATTTCTTTTTATTTTTCTTCTACGCGTAATATATATAAAAATATATATAAAAATATATATATATATATAAAACGAACTGACCTACGGGCCGTGTCCGACTAGGACTCCGGCCCGAGGTGGCCTTTATAAGCCGGCCCAGCCCCGGGGGGGAACCCTAGCCCCAGCCCCGCCCCGCA
>NC_057806.1:296811557-296845045 GCF_018294505.1 Triticum aestivum
GCCGCCTCGCCGCCCCGCCCGCACGCTCGTCGAGGTTCGCCGCCGCCTCGTTTTCCGTGCCGCCGTTTTTTTTTCGAAAAACCGTCGGTTTTTTAGATTCGGTTTTTTTAAATAGATCAGTTTTTCCGGTTTATTTAAAAAGTGAGCGTTCGTCCGTTCGTTCGTTCTAGCGAGCGTTCATCATTTTTTTCTTTTTTTCGGATTAAATCCGCGATTTTTCTGATCGCGATTCCTGATCCGATTTTCGTTTTAGTATAACTTTTCGCTCGTTTATCGGAATCAGGCGATTCAAGCGCTGGAGTTTCGTCTCGAAATCCTCTATCCGTTTAACCAACTTAAACAATATTTTGCTACTGTAAAATTTGCCCTAGATCCAGATTAGTAGAACGAAGTTGTTTTCTTTCGCCGTTTGACTTTTGTTGCTTCGTTCGACTTGATTCTTTTTGCCAACCGGAGTTCTTAAGTTGAACCTTCTGGTTAGATCTCTTATTGGAGTTTTACCCGTGCATTAGATGAGTACTTATTGTATGCTCGTTTGTTTGTTTGCGATAGAGTATCCGGAGTGCGCCGCCTGTTACTTCGGATCGCTAGGTTTCCCGGATCATCAACAAGGCAAGTAACACTTTGATCATACCTTTTCTACTACCCAGTTTTATTGCATTAGATCAATCCTCACACATTGCATGATTAGGATCTAATTAAATTGTGGGATGGGAAGTAGATGAGGTAGTACCTATTACCTGTTTATTATCAAACCTTTGGGAGTTACTTCTGCGTTTGCTTATTATGCCATGCTATGCTAGTAGACGTGGATTGGGTGAGTGATATCCATGACAGATGTGAGTTTTGTTAATTAATGGTTTATCTAAGGTGGCAACTTAAACACACATCTGGGTGGATTGAGGCACCTGGGTATTCCAGGACTTGCCTGTTTTCTTTTGGACCGCCACCCAGGCTCAAAGGGATCATGAGACTATTCATACTAGAAACTTCCGTGTGCAGCCACAAGTTATTATGGGCTCTAGCATAGTTGACTAAGTTGTGCGAACTCTTACAGTGGTAGACTAGCAGATGTAGGAGATGTAGGTGGTACGGTCTACCCGATCGTAAGGTGCTAGCACTTCTGAAAGACTATGTCTGGGTCATCCGTCTTCTCAAACACCATGTAGTGCGAGAAACCAAACGGAGGCGATCGAGTCTTGTGGGGAAAAGTGCGCAAACCTCTGCAGAGTGTAATAAACTAATCATGGTTAGCCATGTCCCCGGTTATGAACATCTTGAGTATCTAGTACCTGGATTATCATGTGAATCTCAACATGTTACTCTAAATTAATTTTGTTGGGTTTTGTTTAATGATGATGCTTAATTGGGATTGAGAATGCTGTCAACCATTCTCAATGTTTAACAACTACCATGATAGTAATTAAATTTTATTCCTTTGAAGTAGGGAAAAATTGGCTTTACGCAAAACTGTAACCATAGAGCTTTCCACCAGCCAAATATGCATATAGTATAGCTGTTTCATTCCATTACTCTCTATGTGTTACATTGCCAGCATATTCCATGTGCTGGCCCGTTTCGGGCTGCAACGTTAATGTTGCAGACTTTTCAGACGACGATTAAGGAGTTTTTAGGTCGTGGTTCTATACTCAGTGATGCCGTTGGAGTTGATGCACTCACTTATCTTCCAAACCTTCCGTTGTTATCATTATTAGATGGCCTTAAGCCATATTTATTGTAATAAGTTATCTTATGAGACACTCGATGTAATAATTGTGTGATTGCTACTTTGCTATAAATCCTCCGAGTACTGTGTGGTGTCAGCATTACTGATCCAGGGATGACACCGGAGCACAGAGATCAGACTGTTTGAGGTCTGGTCACTATAGAGATGGTATCAGAGCACACGCTGACTGTAGGACACGACCACTAAGCTAAAAGACCTAGATCACTATTCACTCTCTCCTCCTCTGACCTCTCATCTTTTCTACTCTTTTAGGATGGTGGATGCAAGGAACAAGTTCACACAACCGGATGAAGATACACCCTTTGGACGTCACTTGAAGGAAGTCACTAGATACCTGAACATAGGAGTACCAAGCTTCACCGGAACCTACAACGCCACTTTACCTGAAGAAGAGCGCTGGATGATTCAAGTTCAAGTTCCAGGAAGAACGTGCATGCCAGTCACTGAGCCCATAGAGTTTTCTTTTGATGCACCAACTTGGAGTCTAGGAAAGAGCATGGCAGCTCACATCGCCATGGGACGCATTGGAGAAGTCTACCGCAATGATCTCAAGGATACTATCTACCAGATTTGTGGGCGCCGAGATGAGCACTGGGAGATGATTAGCACTAGGAAAGGATAGATCAATTACAGCTTTTATCCAGGAGTTAAACTAGCACATTCGACGACAGGAGAACCAGATGTGTGCCGACATGATAGATCTGAAGAAGGCTAAGACTAGAATCAAGGAACTGGAGGAAGAACTCAAGGCTACACGTGAAGATTATGAAGAGGAAATTGAAGTATTGGTGGATAAGAATGCCGACCTAACAAAGAAGATCGGATATTTATGGGAGACCCTACACCAGTAGATGAAGATGAAGAACCCAAGGAGATTAGCCCGGAAGACTACATCATCATCGACGGCACCGACTCGGAACCAGATAGTAGCAATGATGACTATGTTGATGAAGCTGGAGCAGATATTATGGAGTCTGCAACCGAAGATTATTTCTAGTAGACCACCCCATCAGTAGTAGTAGTCCACCATGTAAATATAGTAGTCCGAGCACTTTTGCGATAGTTAGATCGATTGTATGTCCTTGTTTGATTGAATGAAGTGAATTGTTTGATTTTGCCTCATGTGCATATGGGTAGTGTTTTCTCTTTAGACCCCCTCTATTCTTACATCTCATCTTTTCTAAACCCTTAGATGCCTCCGAGGCGTGACCCTGGATTTTCCTTTCCACCGGAGCTCACCTAGTTGATCCAGCAGCAGAACACATTGATGCAGTTGCTAGTCCAGAATCAGAATCAGGGGAACAACAACAACAACCCACCACCACCACCACCACCACCTGTTGACCACTTAGCCCGTTTTCTTAGGCTGAATCCGCTGGTGTTTTCCAGTAGCACCGAGCCGATAGTAGCAGATGATTGGCTCTGCAAGACAGCTAGAGAGTTGACCACAGCAGGATGCACAGATGCGGAGAAGGTGAAGTTTGCCGCACATCAGCTATAAGGACCCGCAGCATCATGGTGGGAGAATTTCACAGCACCTTTCCAGTCGACACTGTCACATGGGACCAGTTTCAGCAGGCTTTTCGTACTGCACATGTTTCAACAGGAGCTATGGCCATGAAGAAGCGTGAGTTTCGCAACTTGTGCCAAGGAGGACGGACAGTTGGCCAGTATGTGGAGGACTTTAGTAAGTTAGCACGTTATGCACCAGATGATGTTGCTACGGATGAAGCTAAGCAGGAGAAGTTTCTGGAAGGACTGAATGATGAGTTGAGCATGCAGTTGATGGTAGCAACCTTCAACAACTACCAGGAGTTGGTAGGCCGTGCTCTTATGATTGAAGGGAAGCAGCAGCAAATTGAGAATCGCAAGAGGAAGTATGGACAAGGAAAGTACAATTCAGGAGCTCAGCAGAAGCCACGTTTTACCCCTAGACCGGGAGGACATTTTCAGCATACCCATGGAGGAGGTAGCTCGCACAATCACAATGGCACCAAGAATGGAAATGGCAATGGAGGAAGCAACGGCCAAAATTGCACCAACCCATCAACCCCAGCCAAGAAGGACCTAATTCAAGTCACTTGCTTTAAGTGTCAGAAGACCGAACATTATGCCAATGGATGTCCTGAAGGCCAAAATGGCAATGGAAGTTCTGGGAAGAAGCCGAACCCTTCAACAGGGGACAGGTGAACCACGTTAGCGTGGAGGAGGTTGAAGCTCAGCCGGATGCAGTAATAGGTAAGTTTTTGGTTAAGTCATTTACTGCACTCATTCTTTTTGATACTGGTGCATCGCATTCATACATCTCAAGGGGATTTGTGGATAAGTATAACCTGTCAACCCAAGCCCTTAGGTCACCCATGTTAGTAACCTTGCCTGGAGCAGAGTATGTGGCTAGTCTATGGTGTGATCGGTTACCATTAAGGATTGGTAACTATGTTTTTCCCTCAGACCTAATAGTATTGGAATCCCAAGGATTGGATGTGATATTAGGCATGGATTGGTTATCAAAGTATGAAGGGAATATTGAATGTGCTAGTAAGTCAATTTTGCTTACCACCCCAGAAGGGAGAAGGATCAAGTATGTATCCCGGCATGTGCCAAAGAGGACTCAAGTAAATTGCCTAACAGGAGTTGTGCAGGAGGAAGTACCAGTGGTAAGGGATTTTCCTGAAGTATTTCCAGAGGAGTTGCCAGGCATGCCACCGGATAGAGATATTGAGTTTTTGATTGAGCTATTGCCAGGCACAGGGCCAATATCAAAGAGACCATATAGGATGCCAACAAAGGATTTGGTGGAAATTAAGAAGCAGATTAAGGAGTTACTGGATAAGGGATATATTCGCCCAAGTTCTTTGCCTTGGGGATCGCCCGTACTACTAGTGGAGAAGAAAGATGGATCGTTAAGGATGGTTGTTGATTATCGAGGATTGAATGAAGTAACGATCAAGAACAAGTACCCACTACCAAAGATTGATGATCTGTTTGATCGATTGCAAGGAGCTAAGGTATTTTCCAAGATCGATCTGCGATCAGGATACCACCAGTTGAAGATTCGACAACAGTATATTCTGAAGACGGCTTTTACCACCAGGTATGGGCTGTACGAGTATACCGTTATGTCATTTGGTCTGACTAACGCACCTGCCTATTTTATGAACATGATGAACAAGGTGTTTATGGAGTTCTTGGATAAGTTCGTCGTAGTGTTCATTGATGATATCCTGGTTTATTCGAAGAATGAAGAGGAGCATAAGGAGCATTTGCATTTGGTACTCAGAAAGCTCAGAGAACATCAATTATATGCCAAGTTTAGCAAATGTGAGTTTTGATTGAAGGAAGTAGGATTCCTCGGACACGTTATATCTGGAGAAGGTATAGCAGTAGATCCCACTAAAGTTGATACCGTGACCAAGTGGGAAGCCCCAACAACAGTTGGAGAGATCCGGAGTTTTCTTGGACTCGCAGGATACTACCGGAGATTTATTGAGAATTTCCCAAAGATTGCGAAGCCTATGACTGAGTTGTTGAAGAAAGATACCAAGTTCATATGGACGGAGGAATGTGAGGCTAGTTTCCAGGAATTGAAGAAACGCTTGGTTACCTCACCAGTGTTGATTTTTCCAGACGAGACCAAAGATTATGAGGTGTATTACGACGCTTCATGTCGAGGACTTGGAGCAGTGCTTATGCAGGAAGGGAGAGTTGTTTCATATGCCTCAAGACAACTGAAGCCTCATGAGTTGAATTATGCCACGCATGATTTGGAGTTAGCAGCCATAGTGCATGCTTTGAAAACATGGAGGCATTTCCTCATTGGAAACCATTGTGAGGTGTACACGGATCATAAGAGTTTGAAGTACATTTTCACCCAGAAGGAGTTGAATCTCAGACAAAGGAGATGGTTGGAGCTTATCAAGGATTATGATATGAGATTGCATTATCATCCCGGAAAGGCTAATATAGTAGCTGGCGCATTAAGCCGTAAGAGCCATGTCAATACGTTAATGACGGGAGAAATACCAAGGGAGTTAGCAGAAAATCTTCGTGAACTATGTGTGGAAATAGTTCCGAGAGGCTATGTAGCAACATTGGAGATTCAGTCAACTTTGATGGATAGAATCAGGGAAGCTCAGAAGACCGACAAAGAAATTGCCGCTATTAAGGAGAAACTGAGCAAAGGAAAAGCTAAAGGATTTCGTGAGGATGAGCACGATACCCTATGGTTTGAAGATCGCATTTACGTGCCCAATGACCCGGAGATCAGGAAGTTGATTTTGCAAGAGGCACATGACTCACCGTATTCAATTCACCCAGGAAATACCAAGATGTACTTGGATCTGAAGGATATTTTCTGGTGAACCGGAATGAAGAAGGATATTGCGGAGTATGTAGCAGTTTGTGATGTATGTCAGAGAGTAAAGGCAGAGCATCAGAAGCCAGCAGGATTGTTACAACCATTGCTGATACCCGAATGGAAGTGGGATAAGCTAGGCATGGATTTTATCACGGGATTGCCCAGGACTCGTTCAGGCTATGACTCGATTTGGGTTGTAGTCGACCGATTAACGAAAGTAGCTCATTTCATCCCAGTAAAGACCACCTACACTAGTGCTAAGTTGGCAAAGATATACATGACCAGGATCGTATGTTTGCATGGAGTTCCAAGGAGTATCGTATCAGATAGAGGAACCCAGTTTACCTTAAAGTTCTGGAAGCAGTTGCACGAAACTTTGGGAACCAGGCTAGAGTTTAGTACAGCTTTTCATCCACAGACAGATGGACAGACCGAGAGAGTAAATCAGATTTTGGAGGATATGCTAAGAGCTTGTGCGCTAGATTATGGATCTAGTTGGGACGATAATTTGCCATATGCAGAGTTCTCTTACAACAATAGTTACCAAACCAGTTTAAAGATGGCCCCTTTCGAAGCTTTGTACGTAAGGAGGTGCAGGACACTGTTGTCATGGGACGAAGTTGGAGACCGCCAGTTGTTTGGACCTGACCTGATTAAAGAGTCTGAACAGAAGGTGAAGTTGATTCGCGATAGGCTCAAGGTAGCTCAATCCAGACAGAAAAGTTATGCAGATTCTAGACGCAAGGAGACAGTTTACGAAGTCGGAGATAGAGCTTATCTTCGAGTATCTCCACTTCGGGGAACAAAGCGTTTTGGAGTTAAAGGGAAGTTAGCGCCACGATTTGTAGGACCATATCGAGTTTTGGAGCGTATGGGAGAAGTGGCCTACAAGTTAGAATTGCCCGAAGGATTGTCAGGAGTTCATGATGTGTTCCACGTTTCTCAGTTAAAGAAATGTCACGCGGAGATGGCTGACATACCTTTGAGAGACATAGTGCCATTGGAAACTATTCAGTTGGATAACGATTTGACGTACGAGGAGAAACCAATTAAGATTCCTGAGTTTGCCAGCCGAGTTACTCGCAGCAAGGTTATCAAGTTTTGCAAAGTTCAGTGGAGCCACCACACGGAGGATGAAGCCACCTGGGAACGAGAGGAATATTTGCTCAAGGACCACCCTCACCTATTTTCTAACCAACCCGAATCTCGAGGGCGAGATTCATCTTAAGGGGGGTAGGTTTGTAACATCCCAAATTTTCAATTTGGAATGTTATACATTAGATCATCATTGCATATCATATTTTATTTTGCATTTTGGTTGATCCTAGAAATTCTACGCAACTCAATGACCCACGGAGAGAGTTGTGGATTTCGTTATTTTCATATTTGAGTTTTCTCAAATTTTGAGAATAGGATCGTTTGATTTTATTTATTTTATCATCAATTATTTCTATTACAAAAATATGAGAGGGAATAAAATGACTTTCCCAAAATAAAGAAATATTGAGGATTTAATAATAAAATCAAATAAGATTTTATTTCGGAGTTTTTCGGTGTTTTATTTGAATTTAGGAAAAATGTGCGTTTTTCAAAATTGCATTTAGGTCCCAAATAAATGTTCACCTTGTGCGCTTGATTTTAGAAGCCTGTGAAAATTTATTTCGGAATTTTTGGAGTCCGTTTAGTATTTCTTTTTATTTTTCTTCTGCGCGTAATATATATAAAAAACGAACCGACCTACGGGCCGTGTCCGACTAGGACTCCGGCCCGAGGTAGCCTTTATAAGCCGGCCCAGCCCCGGGGGTGGGGGGGGAACCCTAGCCCCAGCCCCGCACCAGCGCCCGCCGCCGCCGCCAGCGCCGCCGCCGCCCCGCTCGCGCCACCGTGCCACCTCGCCGCGCCGCCGCCCCGCCTCGCCGCCCCGCCCGCACGCTCGTCGAGGTTCGCCGCCGCCTCGTTTTCCGTGCCGCCATTTTTTTTCGAAAAACCGTCGGTTTTTTTTAGATTCGATTTTTTTAAAATAGGTCGGTTTTCCGGTTTATTTAAACAGTGAGCGTTCGTCCGTTCGTTCGTTCTAGCGAACATTCGTCGTTTTTTTTTCTCGGATTAAATCCGCGATTTTTCTGATCGCGATTCCTGATCCGATTTTCGTTTTAGTATAACTTTTCGCTCGTTTATCGGAATCAGGCGATTCAAGCGCCTAGAGTTTCGTCTCGAAACCCTCTATCCGTTTAACCAACTTAAACAATATTTTACTACTGTAAAATTTGCCCTAGATCCAGATTAGTAGAACGAAGTTGTTTTCTTTCGCCGTTTGACTTTCGTTGCTTCGTTCGACTTGATTCTTTTTGCCAACCGGAGTTCTTAAGTTGAACCTTCTGGTTAGATCTCTTATTGGAGTTTTACCCGTGCATTAGATGAGTACTTATTGTATGCTCGTTTGTTTGTTTGCGATAGAGTATCTGGAGTGCGCCGCCTGTTACTTCGAATCGCTAGGTTTCCCGGATCATCAGCAAGGCAAGTAACACTTTGATCATACCTTTTCTACTACCCAGTTTTATTGCATTAGATCAATCCTCACACACTGCATGATTAGGATCTAATTAAATTGTGGGATGGGAAGTAGATGAGGTAGTACCTATTACCTGTTTATTATCAAACCTTTGGGAGTTACTTCTGTGTTTGCTTATTATGCCATGCTATGCTAGTAGACGTGGATTGGGTGAGTGATATCCATGACAGATGTGAGTTTTGTTAATTAATGGTTTATCTAAGGTGGCAACTTAAACACACATCTGGGTGGATTGAGGCACCTGGGTATTCCAGGACTTGCCTGTTTTCTTTTGGACCGCCACCCAGGCTCAAAGGGATCATGAGACTATTCATACTAGAAACTTCCGTGTGCAGCCACAAGCTATTATGGGCTCTAGCATAGTTGACTAAGTTGTGCGAACTCTTAAAGTGGTAGACTAGCAGATGTAGGGGTGTAGGTGGTACGGTCTACTCGATCGTAAGGTGCTAGCGCTTCTGAAAGACTATGTCTCGGTCATCCGTCTTCTCAAACACCATGTAGTGCGAGAAACCAAACGGAGACGATCGAGTCTTGTGGGGAAAAGTGCGCAAACCTCTGCAGAGTGTAATAAACTAATCATGGTTAGCCGTGTCCCGGTTATGGACATCTTGAGTATCTAGTACCTGGATTATCATGTGAATCTCAACATGTTACTCTAAATTAATTTTGTTGGGTTTTGTTTAATGATGATGCTTAATTGGGATTGAGAATGTTGTCAACCATTCTCAATGTTTAACAACTACCATGATAGTAATTAAATTTTATTCCTTTGAAGTAGGAAAAAATTGGCTTTACGCAAAACTGTAACCATAGAGCTTTCCACCAGCCAAATATGCATATAGTATAGCTGTTTCATTCCATTACTCTCTATGTGTTACATTGGCAGCATATTCCATGTGCTGACCTGTTTCGGGCTGCAACGTTAATGTTGCAGACTTTTCAGACGATGATTAAGGAGTTTTTAGGTCGTGGTTCTATACTCAGTGATGCCGTTGGAGTTGATGCACTCACTTATCTTCCAAACCTTCCGTTGTTATCATTATTAGATGGCCTTAAGCCATATTTATTGGAATAAGTTCTCTTATGAGACACTCGATGTAATAATTGTGTGATTGCTACTCTGCTATAAATCCTCCGAGTACTGTGTGGTGTCAGCATTACTGGTCCAGGGATGACACCGGAGCACAGAGATCAGACTGTTTGAGGTCTGGTCGCTATAGAGATGGTATCAGAGCACACGCTGACTGTAGGACACGACCACTAAGCTAAAAGACCTAGATCACTATTCACTCTCTCCTCCTCTGACCTCTCATCTTTTCTACTCTTTTAGGATGGCGGATGCAAGGAACAAGTTCACACAACCGGATGAAGATACACCCTTTGGACGTCACTTGAAGGAAGTCACTAGATACCTGAACATAGGAGTACCAAGCTTCACCGGAACCTACAACGCCACTTTACCTGAAGAAGAGCGCTGGATGATTCAAGTTCAAGTTCCAGGAAGAACCTTCATGCCAGTCACTGAGCCCATAGAGTTTTCTTTTGATGCACCAACTTGGAGTCTAGGAAAGAGCATGGCAGCTCACATCACCATGGGACGCATTGGAGAAGTCTACCGCAATGATCTCAAGGATACTATCTACCAGATTTGTGGGCGCCGAGATGAGCACTGGGAGATGATTAGCACTAGGAAAGGATAGATCAATTACAACTTTTATCCAGGAGTTAAACCAGCACATTCGACGACAGGAGAACCAGATGTGCGCCGACATGATAGATCTGAAGAAGGCTACGACTAGAATCAAGGAACTGGAGGAAGAACTCAAGGCTACACGTGAAGATTATGAAGAGGAAATTGAAGTATTGGTGGATAAGAATGCCGACCTAACAAAGAAGATCGGGATATTTATGGGAGACCCTACACCAGTAGATGAAGATGAAGAACCCAAGGAGATTAGCCCGGAAGACTACATCATCATCGACGGCACCGACTCGGAACCAGATAGTAGCGATGATGACTATGTTGATGAAGCTGGAGCAGATATTATGGAGTCTGCAACCGAAGATTATTTCTAGTAGACCATCCCATCAGTAGTAGTAGTCCACCATGTAAATATAGTAGTCCGAGAACTTTTGCGATAGTTAGATCGATTGTATGTCCTTGTTTGATTGAATGAAGTGAATTGTTTTCTTTTGCCTCATGTGCATATGGGTAGTGTTTTCTCTTTAGACCCCCTCTATTCTTACATCTCATCTTTTCTAAACCCTCAGATGCCTCCGAGACGTGACCCCGGATTTGCCTTTCCACCGGAGCTCACCTAGTTGATCCAGCAGCAAAACACATTGATGCAATTGCTAGTCCAGAATCAGAATCAGGGTAACAACAACAACAACCCACCACCACCACCACCACCTGTTGACCACTTAGCCCGTTTTCTTAGGCTGAATCCGCCGGTGTTTTCCAGTAGCACCGAGCCGATAGTAGCAGATGATTGGCTCTGCAAGACAGCTAGAGAGTTGACCACAGCAGGATGCACAGATGCGGAGAAGGTGAAGTTTGCCGCACATCAGCTAGAAGGACCCGCAACATCATGGTGGGAGAATTTCACAGCCACTTTTCCAGTCAACACTGTCACATGGGACCAGTTTCAGCAGGCTTTTCGTACTGCACACGTTTCGTACTGCACCAGATAGTGATAGCACCAGATGACTTGGCTGGATCTCTTTTACCATGAATTACAATGTCTAGTCAATCCTTGATATTTAAAGGTGCTCTGCATTTATGTTTTGCGGTCTCAGAAAGGGCTAGCGAGATACCATCTTGTTATATCATATTATGATTGTTTTGAGAAAGTGTTGTCATCCAAGATTTATTATTATGGCTTGCTTGTTGATTATGCTATTGATATGGGTAATCATGAGACCTGAGAATTATTGAAAATATGGTTAGTTATAATCTTTGCTGAAAACTTGAATGCTAGCTTGACATATTTACAACAACAAGAGCAAACAGAGTTTGTAAAAGTTTTTCTTTATTTCTTTCAGTTTGTCAATTTTAAGCTTGGGGGAGTTGATACGTCTCTGTCATATCTACTTTTCCAAACACTTTTGCCCTTGTTTTGGACTCTAACTTGTATGATTTGAATGGAACTAACCCGGATTGACGCTATTTTCAGCAGAATTGCCATGATGTTGTTTTATGTGTAGAAAACAAAAGTTCTCGGAATGACCTGAAACTCCACGGAATATCTTACAATAAATAATAAAAAATCCTCACCAAAGATGAAGACCAGGGGGCCCACACCCTTTCCACGAGGGTGGGGGCGCCCCCCCTAGGGCGCGCCCCCTACCTCGTGGGCCCCCTGGAGACCTCCCGACTCCAACTCCAACTCTATATATCTGCTTTCAGGGAGAAAAAATAGGAGAGAAGAATTCATCACGTTTTACGATATGGAGCCGCCGCCAAGCCCTAAAACCTCTCGGGAGGGCTGATATGGAGTCCGTTCGGGGCTCCGGAGAGGGGGATTCGTCACCGTCGTCATCATCAACCATCCTCCATCACCAATTTCATGATGCTCACCGCCGTGCGTGAGTAATTCCATCGTAGGCTTGCTGGACAGTGATGGGTTGGATGAGATTTATCATGTAATCGAGTTAGTTTTGTTAGGGTTTGATCCCTAGTATCCACTATGTTCTGAGATTGATGTTGCTATGACTTTGCTATGCTTAATGCTTGTCACTAGGGCCTGAGTGCCATGATTTCAGATCTGAACCTATTATGTTTTCATCAATATATGAGAGTTCTTGATCCTATCTTGCAAGTCTATAGTCACCTATTATGTGTTATGATTCGTTAACCCCGAAGTGACAATAATCGGGATACTTACCGGTGATGACCGTAGTTTGAGGAGTTCATGTATTCACTATGTGCTAATGCTTTGTTCCGGTTCTCTATTAAAAGGAGGCCATAATATCCCTTAGTTTCCATTAGGACCCCGCTGCCACGGGAGGGTACGACAAAAGATGTCATGCAAGTTCTTTTCCATAAGCACATATGACTATATTCGGAATACATGCCTACATTACATCGACCGAATTGGAGCTAGTTCTGTGTCACCCTATGTTATGACTGTTACATGATGAACCGCATCCGGCATAATTATCCATCATTGATCCGATGCCTACGAGCTTTCCATATACTGGTTTACGCTTATTTACTTTCCCGTTGCTATTGTTACAATCACTACAAAATACCAAAAACATTGCTTTGCTTTCGTTACTCTTTTGTTGCCGTTACCATCACTATCATATTACTTTGCTACTAAACACTTTGCTGCAGATACTAAGTTTCCAGGTGTGGTTGAATTGACAACTCAGCTGCTAATACTTGAGAATATTCTTTGGCTCCCCTTGTGTCGAATCAATAAATTTGGGTCGAATACTCTACCCTCGAAAGTTGTTGCGATCCCCTATACTTGTGGGTTATCATGCCCCATCTACACGATTTTCCTAGACCCACCACCTTTCCTTGACTTTAGCTGCTGAGACGTCGTATCATCCATGCACTGCGTGTATATGCAATATCCATGGCACACCTGGCCTGTGACATATCCTTAACCGAGATAGTCTGGCACCGTCGTGATCGACGCGGCTCTCATATACTCGTCTTTGCTAGCGTCCCATGTCAGTGTCGGTGTTTTCCATAATGTGTCTAACTCCTCTTGAAGTAGCCCAAGATATAGATTAATATTATTTCCCGGTTGTTTCGGCCCTTGAATCAGCATGCTCATGTGTATGTACTTCGACTTCATCCACAACCATGGGGGAGGTTGTACATCCATACAAACACGGGCCATGTGCTATGGTTGGTGTTCTGGTTGCCAAACGGATTCATGCCATCGGCACACGCGCCAAGCACGATGTTCCTTGCGTCACATGAGAAATACTGATATTTTCCGTTGAACGCTCTCCACTGGCTTTCATCCGCGATGTGTCTTGGCTTCGGATCATCTCCATCGTCGGGCTTCTTCCTCTCCGTGTGCCAGCATATGAGCTTTGCTTCCTTGGGATCTACGAAATACCGCTGGAGACAGGGAGTGATTGGTAAGTACCATACAACTTTCTAGGGAGATTTCTTCCCGGCCTTCTTGTATCGAGAAGCATTGCACACCGGACAACTGGTTTTTTCCGCGTGCTCCTTCCGATAAATTATCCAATCGTTGATGCATGCATGGTATCTAACGTGCGGCAGATCAAGAGGGTACATGATCTTGGCCTCATCCACACTAGTAGGACATAGATTCCCCATGGGAAGAACATCCTTTAGGTACTTGAGAAGCTCATCGAGGCTAGTGTCGGTCCATTTGTTTTTAGCCTTCGTCTTCAGGAGTTCGAGCATGAAACTCAAGCGGGTCACCTCGAGATTGCAACCATGATACAATGGAGTGTTCGAGTCTACCACCAGTTGCTGCAGCTTGTCCTCCTCTCTAGAAGCAGCTCTGTCAGTACTCGTCTCTTTGCGAAGCAGTGCTTAAACATGAGGGTCCCGCACGATTGAACTTAGTACCAACGAATTCTGTGGCGTGGAGTACATGTTTTCTTCACCACCATCTCCGGCCCATTCTCTACCGCCATGTCCGCCCCCTTCTCCTCCACCATGTCTGGCCCCTTTTTCGCCGCCATGTCCGGCCTCTTCCACGCCGCCATGTCCGGCCCCTTCACCGTCGCCATTATCGATCATCTCTTTGTCTTGCCCCGTGTCATCATTGTCTGCCTTGTCGGCGTCCTCAACATCATCATCCTCATCTTAAATTATCCACCAAGTATAGCCATCCATAAAACATGTCATGAGCAGGTGCGCCGTCACACGACCATCGTCATATGGGTCGATCCAAACTCGTCCTTTGCATCTTCGACACGGACATAAAACCTCTGTCAGGTTATTTTCTTTCACGTCCTGCACCGTCGACCGCAACCACCTGTCCACCATCGTTCCACTGACCATCATGAATGACTACACGGTAATAATAAACAAATTGATTATAAAAATGCATGCATGCATCAAAGTCATACAAAAATTCGGCATGACCTTCCCTAAAGATAGGACATATAGAGTTTGCCCGGAATTCGCCGAAACGGAAATAAATTGACATTTCGGCAAAACATAGGCAACTCGCAAGCACAATTCGGCATCAACTCATTCCACACACACAATTTCCATCATATCGCCCGATTATGTCATATCGCACACACATACACATATTTCCATTCTTGCAAAAGCATAATTTTTTAATCACCTATCTCGAGATCGAGCAAGGTGATGATGATGCCGATAGGTGTCGCCACACACACACACACACACACCTATGGAATGATCAAAAGTGGACAAAGCTCATCTTGACAAGGCTAGATCTAGTTAGGGAGGTACATAGGTCACTTCACTAAATGCTAGATCTACCTAGCTAGCTAGTTCGGGAGGAGACAAGTTCAACTAGTGGAGGGGGAAGGAAAAAGAGAAAGGAGATGCATTAATGGAGGTCGTGTAGTTAGCTAGGAGTAATAAAGAGAGAGAAAGATAGGTAGAAGAAGGAGAGTAATTAAATGGGGGGAGAAGTAGTGAGGAAGAAGCAAAGTGAGGGAGAGAGGAGGTGGGAGCTAGGGGAAAGTGAGGAAGAGAGGATGGGAAGGGGGGAAGGTGGTATTGCTGCGGCTTAGCAGTAGCGCTGGGCGTAAAACGCGCTACTGCTAATAAGATAGTAGCAGCGCGCTCCTGTCATACGTGCTACTGCTAAGCTGGGCCCGCCATGTGGCCAGGTTCAAAATTAGCAGTAGTGACCTGCAAAAAAAAGCGCTACTACTATTACTTTAGCAGTAGCGCGGTTAACATGGGCACGCTACTGCTAAACCTAGGGTGGCGGAAATGGTCGATCAATTTTAGTAGTAGCGTGGTTCCACAGAGCCACACTACTGCTAAGTTGGTAGCAGTAGCGCCTGTTTGAGGCCCGCGCTCTTGCTAATTAGCAGTAGAGCCACACTACTGCTAAGTTGGTAGCAGTAGCGCCTGTTTGAGGCCCGCGCTCTTGCTAATTAGCAGTAGCGCCCTTTCCTGACCCGCACTGCTGCTAAGATTCTGTGTATAAGGTTTTCCCTAGTAGTGAATGGGAATGAAATTCAAACATGTGGGCATCGTGGCTCAGCCGGAAATATTGAGAAACTTGGTTTTTTTAATTCCTGTAAATCCAAAACACACATGAAAATAATGAAACTTGGCATGGTGTCATGACATGGCACCAACATGTTGTGGTAAATTTTTTGGCCGAATTGGGACAAGCTTTGGTATAAGCTTCTTGCAAACCAGAGCTTATCTCAAGAAGTCTCGTGGTTTCGAGAGGGAATGTGTCACCTCTGTGTGCGAAACGACATACACTGCCTTCTCCCACCTTGATTTTTTACACAGGCGGCTTAGACCAAATAGGAGTTTCGTGCTAAATTTTGGAATTATTCTGGGTTCGTTTGGCCTTTTGTATACATTAATTGAATTTCCAGGCATTTAATGCACATATCAAATTTGAACTACAAGTGAATGCTCCAGTGCGCCAAAGTTAGTTGAAAAATCATTTATGTGTACTTGGGTGAATTTCTAGGTCCCATGCAAGAAGTAGGAATGTAATCAAATATCTGGGCGTCTTAGCTCGGCCGGAAACATTGAGAAACTTGGTTTTAAAATTCCCATAAACCCAAAACTCGCCTGGAAGTCATGAAACTTGGCATGGTGTCATGACATGGCACCAACATGTTGTGGTAAAAAAATTGCCCGGTTTGCGAAGGCGCACACATTAACATGTGGCAACGCCCGAAATACACAAGGGCAAAAGAAGAAGGAAGACAACGATTTGGCTCGCTGATCTCTACTTTCTTGATGCGTTGCTGCAGGCCGCGGAGACTAGTTCCCGTCGCGAGCAGCGATGAGCTCTTTTGTGTCCTCAAGACGTTGCTTGAGATCATCTGTGGATTCCTCCACCAGTCTTTGGCGCTCGATGCGGAGCATGGCATTCTTGTCCATAAGTTTCTTGACGATGATGCCGGTCCTATGCAACAAGGCAGTGGGCTCCTCGTGCTGCTTCGTCGTTCTGGCGATCTTCGGCCTCAGCAGGTCGAGCTCGATGCGGAGCTTCGCCTTGTCCTTCCCTAGTCCCTGAATGATGCTGGTAGCATTTTTAAACGAGTCATTCATCTCGTCCTAGTGCTTCATCCAGTAGGAGATCCGACCCATCAGGTCATCGAGCATAGCACGCATGCGCCTATGAGAGTCCTCGTCTGCCCACGAGACATTTTCCCAGGCCGTCGCAGCGCGGGAGGACATCCCTACTACATTCGCGACGCGGAGGGACATCTCTGCTGCTTCCGCCAGTCTACTGCATCGACGGGGTGGCGGGACCTCTGTGCTGCTTCGGCGGCGCGGTGGGACCTCTATGCTGCTACAGTCGCGGAACGGGACATGTTGGTTGCTTCCGTGGCGAGGCGGCACTTCTCCCGTGCTTCCGCTTCCATGCTCGCCTCTACCTGGTAGTAATCTCTCGACCTCTACGCTGGCCATGGCATACGCAAGGGAACAACAATGAATGACTTGTTTGTTTTTGTGGATGAGGAGTTGAGGAGGAATGTGCAGTCATCTTGGAGTAGTAGTATTTATAACCGAGTACTAATACACTTCTAAGTGGGAAACCATTTAGGTTTTGATCGGTGTGAACAGGTTTGCAATTAAATATAGCGTGGTAGTAATTTGGAATGTGACGGGATGTAGGCTCAAAATTTATTGACGTTCTTTAATTTCTAAGTGCGGTACTATTCCCAGACGGCGTAACGTGGGCACGCTTTCTCGGTCGCGTATGTGGCGTTTGCATCATAGGGTGCACCACAATAGGCGATGTCAGCACACATCTTGTTCCAACAACTGTGCACGCCCATTATTATCATCATGCACGCTTCTTTTAATTAGAATGTGTGGCCGTCTAGAGCACACATGTTGATCTATCTAACTATTTTTGTTTGTTGTGCCTAATCGCAAATAGTTCATCTGTGTGAAGTGTATGCCATCAATCACAGACACGTTGATCTGGCTGACCGTTTCTGTTGTATTGCCTAATCGCAAACAGTTCATCCGTCTAAAGTGTATGCCCTCAATCGCACACACCTTCATCTGGCTGCCCATTTCTGTTGTTCTGCCTCATCACAAACAGTTAATCCGACTGAACTATATGTCGTATATCGCACACGCCTTCATTTGGCTGCCTGTTTCTGTTCTTCTTCCGCATTGTAAATAGTTCATTGAACTGAACCATATGCCCCGCATCACACACGCAACTAAAAGTCTGAATCGTGTTTGATATATCCGCCATCGCAAACATTTTGCATCTTTTTTGACATTTTTTACATCACCGTTTGCGATTAATGCATCGCACACTGTTTCGTCAAAAGGGTCTCTGATCGTAGTGTCGCGTTAGTAGCATCCTGCAGTAGTGACTCCTCTCATCTTGGGAGCACTCATCTACATCAACATCTCCACCAACTCCATCCCATCCCCAAACCCTAGTTAATCCCTTGTATTCAATCTTTGTCTTATACCTCAGATTGGTACTTGTAGGTTTCTATTAGTGTTGATTACATCTTGTAATTGATGCTAGTTGATTTACTTGGTGGAAGATTATATGTTCAGATTGTTAATCATATATTATTCTCCTATGATCATGCACATGAATATGATTTGTGAGTAGTTCTATTTTTTCTTGAGGACATAGGAGAGTCTTGTTATAAGTAATCATGTGAAGTTAGTTTTCGTCCAATTTTTTGATGATGTTTTATGTTGTTCTTCCTCTAGTGGTGTTGTGTGAACATCGACTACATGGCACATTACTATGTTTGGGCCTAAGGGAAGGCGTTATGGGATTAGTAAGTAGATGATGGGTTGCGGGAGTTACAGAAGTCTAAACCCCATTTTATGCGCTATTTCGTAAGGGATGATTTGGATCCATATGTTTCATCCTATGGTTAGATTTATCTTAATTCTTCTAGTGTAGTTGTGGATGATTGTGAGAGGGGTAATCATGAGTAGGTTGTTTTTTCAAGTATGTATGTGGCGTGAATGGTTGGTCCACGAGGTCAACCACTCAAAGCGCAAGTTTGCTCCCAGGGGTGAATGGGAGATTTTTAGAAATTCGTCAAACTTTGATGAATTTGACAAAGATCGGAGTGAAGAAATAGAAATGAGAATGAGACTAATTCATCACAGAAACATAGAGCATGCATATAAGGTAGATGCAAGTGAAGAACATGTAATCATACAAGCATTCAAGCATATAGAAGATGAACTGAAGAAATGAAAAACGACATGGTGAAAATCTTCAGTTCAAATTCTTCAATAGTGGAATAATTTAAAGTAAAGTCTGAGGAATTTGAAACCATTTAGGCTCGATGATGACATTGTGATTTGGTAGACCAGTTCTAGTTCCTGTATCAAATGCATGTCTGGTTGAGACGGCTGAGATTGAACTCCGAAGACACTAAATCTTCACTATATTCCTCTTGAGCTAAGATCACAGCAAACCTCGCCCAATCACTCGTGGTAAGTCTTCAAGGTAGACTTTCAAAACCTCCATAGACTTGTTCACCGACACGCCACAATTACTCTTGGGTGCTCAGAACATGATGCCTAATTGTCTGGAAGAATGACAATCTCCAAAGGTAACATGCGTCAGATCACACAGATCAAACTCTTCAGTGATGCTTAGTCACTTTGGCTCTAGTTGGGTTTTTCCCACTTAGGTTTCTCGCAAAGTCATCAAAGAAAGGGTTGCTCTCAAATGACAAGTGTCAATCTCTCTCTAGAGCAGCCAACCAACAAATGGTTGTAGGAGACGACTATTTATAGCCAGGGCAACCCGACATGAATTGTCATAAATGACCCTTTGGACATGGCCATTGTGAGGATAAGGATCCACTTGATAGTTGGCACACAATGCAGCAACGGTCAGAAAATTGGACTCTCAAATTCGCCAGGGCATTCAATTTCCTTACGATAGGCAGATCGCACTGGCAAAATCCTAACTCCTTAGTCTGACCAAATTCGTCAGCGACCAGAAGAACTGCGTCTATGTCACTAGAAAATTCGTCAGCTCCGCCGGAGATTTCCAAAGGCTTCCCTCAAAGCGGCAGGGTGTGTATAGGTTTGAGCATCACTTCAGAAATGTCGTATATGCATCACCTAGACCCCTTTAACAATACGTTTTTTCCTATGACTCAAATATTATTATAACTAAAAAAATCCATCGCTCATTTAAGAAATGTCTGTGCACTATTAAAAAAGTTCAGGCAACTTTTAAAAAAGTCATTAGCATCCAAAAAAATGTTCGTGACAGTAAAAGATATATGCGCGTTTCAAAAATATCTTTGTGACATTTAAAAAATGTTAATACAATGTAAAAAAGGAAATGTTCACATAATTTAGAAAAAAATGTTTTGCACCATTAAAAAATGCTTATGCAATGTCAAAAAATATTTATACAAGTAAAAAAATGTTTGTGGTTTAGAATAATGTTTATATCATTGAAAGAAAAAGGTTTGTGATACAACATAAAAAATCATGTAGTTTCAAAAACAAAATGCACCATTCAAAAAAATGTTCATTACATTCAACACAAATTTTTACACATTTCATAAAAATGTACATAACATTTAAAAAAAATGTGCAAAGTAAAAAATCCATGTAGTTTCGAAAGATGTTTCGTACCATTCAAAAAAGTGTTCAACATATATTTATAATTGTCATTTGGGCGACTAAATTTTTATTTACCTTCGTTAGGCCAGCCATACTTGACTCGTCACCTAGCCTCCGCGCCTAGCATCCGCGCCCAAGCCTCAGATCCGCCGGCGGCCACTCCGACCATCGTCGGCCACCCTCCCGTCGCGGCGGACGCCACTCCGGCGCCGTCGCCCACCCCATGGCTTCGCCTTCCTCCCCACCCTCCTCGTCCGCGGGCGGCCGGCCCTGCGCGCGCCGCTGGATGGAGTCCAGTCCGTCCTCGTTGGAGTCTGGCCATCGCCCCCGTTCCTATCGCCTCGCCCTCTGCTCGCCTCCGGCCTTCCCCGCCCACCCCGCTCCCCAGCCCTCGCCGCCCGCTGTACGCCCCGGACCCCGCTCCGAGGTGCACCGGGTAGAGCACGAGTCTGGCGACGCCATTGCTGATGGTGGCGGCTGGGAGGTCGCGCGCAGCCGTTGCTGTCCTCGCCTTCCAGGCCCGCGACGCCACCGACGCGACGACCATGGCGAGCGCGCCCGCCCCCCTCCCTCCCCCCAGCGCCCGGGGAGTGCCCGCGCTGCCTCGACGACCACTCGCGCTCTGAGTGCCAGAAGGACGTGCGTTGCCGCCGCTGCCGTTACTTCGGCCACATCGCGAGGTTCTGCACGACCCCGCTCGTCCTCCCCGGTGGGCGCACCGGTGGCCAAGCGCCCGCGCCCGTCATCCCCTCGCTTTGTCGGTTCTTCGGCTTCGAGTGTTGCGGGCCCATCCCCACCCGTGTTCTCCGGGCCTGGGGTGGGTTCGTCCTCAGCCTCCATCGCCACCACCACCACTTCCTCCGCCGCGGTCACTCCCTCGTCGCCTCCCTCGTCCACCCCTTCCCCCGCGGCTCTGCTCGCCCCAGCTCGCCGTCCGCGCCCGTCTCCCTGTCGGGCCACCCCGCCCTGCGGCCGGCTGGCGCCATCTGCTACATACCCCGCTCCGCCCGGCTGGAGGAGGCCGAGCGTGCTCTGGATCTTGCCCTGACCGCCATCGTCGTCGGGAACCGCTCTGGGTTTCCGCCGCCGACGTGGCGCGCTTGCTGCGGGAGCGCTTCCAGTTCACGCCGACTGACTTCTCCGTTCACCGTCGCCGCGACGACGAGTTCCTACTCCGTTTTCGTGATGCTGCTTCCCGTGCTCTCGTGGCCACGAGACCCATCCGCGCCGCCAAGTTCCGGTTGCTTATTCACCCCTGGAGTCGCCTCGCCGGGGCCGAGCCCGTCTCCCTCCGCATCTCCGTTGACATTGAGATCACCGGCATCCCGGAGCATGGCTGGGACATCTCCTCTGCTATGCAGCTCCTCGCCCCATTCTGCCTGGTCGATCGGCTCACCCCCGAGACGTTGGACGGCAGTGACATGTCGGTCTTCCGGCTGACGGCCTGGACCACCAACCCTAATGCCATTCCACGCTCCTCGGAGCTCCTCCTGGCCGAGCCGGACGACCTCACCGACGCTAACCCGGACCTCCTCGACCGGTTCGCTGTGCAGATGCTGCATTTTCTAGTATCGATCCATGTTCATCACGTTGCCGACTTCCGCTTCCCCGCCCCGCCACCCCCGCCTCTGCCTGCCAGCTCGGACGGCGATGGCGGTCCTGCGCCCTCCCCCCTCCTCCGGAGGCATGGCCTCGTCGACATGACTTCCCGCTGCCTACAACCGACCGCCGGCCCTTTGGCGGCTCTGGCCGACATCGGCGTCGCTGCCACATCGGGCCCCCACCGTTTCGCGGGTGGCAGGGCGTCCTGGGGCCCCATCCAGCCGTGGGCTGCGTCAACTGCGGGCCCCCTGTTCGTCAAAGGCTGTCGCGTACGACCGCCACTCCAGGCCAAATCCCTGGCATGCCCCCGGTTCAAACGTTGGTCATTCTTCATGTGCCACCAGTCCCCTCCAGCCTGGCCACCGGCAATCTTCTAGGCCCCAATCCCCTCTCCCCAACCCGGCTCGCCTCAGATCCTCCCACCGCCAGTCCGCAGCTCCGGATTGAGGCCCCACCTGCGTCGCCATCGCGTGATCCCACCCGCGTGCCGCGCCAATCACCACTGCGAGATACGCCCGCTCCTGCCGCGGATGATTCGACGGACCCCACCCCCGATTCGCGCCCTGATCCCACGCCTGCAAGGAATGCTGCCTCGGATCCCGCATCCTAGTCTGGCGCGCGGTCGCTTGTCCCTCCCAGCCGATGCAGGCGGGCCTCGCTTCCATACCCACGCGCGCCTCCCCCCATTCCCGAGGCACACGGTCGACCCCGTCGCCCCACTGCATGTGGCTGGCTCCAGTGCCCCGCCCATGTACTGCATGGCTCCTCCACATGCTGCGGGCCCACACGGCGTCGCTGATTGCGCACCCCCTCTCGAGGCCATGCAGATGCATATCCAGGCCCCGTTTTTCACCTCCAACGGCCTGGTATCCTGCCAGGTCCCTGCGGATGTCCTTGGCTACATCAACTCGATCAAAACGTGCCCTTCCTCCGTTCTCGAGACTCCTTCCGCGCGCCGCAAGCATGGCGCCGTGCCGCCCAACTTCACGCCACGGCGCAGTTGCCGCCTGGCCAAGAGCGACAGAGGCCTGGATTCGGAGACCAAGGCCAACCGAGTTCTCCTACAGCGTCTCGGGCTTCTTGGCGATGACGAGCCCATCTCGGAGGAAGCGCTTGCTCGCGACAACAAGCTCTTCGCCCGACCACTTGCAGGAGACATAGTTCTGGCTTTTGCGGATTTCTTTGGATGGACCGTCCCTCCCGGACTGCTCAACGGCGTCGTCCCTTCTGCTCCTCGCTTGGTCGAGGTCTGATGCGTTCCTTGCATCACCCTCCTCGCCTCATCCTTCCCATGGATCATAGCCTCAAGATCGTTTTCTGGAACGTGCGCGGGCTCAATAGCCAGGCCAAGCGCACCGTCGTCCGTTCTGTCATCGCCCCAATTGAACCTTGTATTGTATGCCTCTCGGAAACTAAGCTGAGTTTGATCTCGTTGTCGACTGTGTATGAGATCCTGGGCCCCTTCTTCTCGGACTTCTACTTTTTGCCCGCCTTAGGCACACGTGGCAGAATCCTATTGGCCTGGCGTAGCGACCGCGTCGCCCTTGCCAATCCCATCGTGGGCACGTACCATGTCTCTGCCACCGTTTCCCTCGGCGCCGACACGCCCCCTTGGTGGCTCACGGGCGTCTACGGACCGCAAGACGTTGACGGCAAGATTGCCTTCATGGCCGAGCTCCACGACTTGTGCGACATCATTGCCAGCCCCTGGCTCCTCGGCGGCGACTTCAATATGATCACCTCTTGTGCGGACAAGAACAACGGCAACCTCAACCATCGCACCATGAGCCGCTTCCGTCGGTTCATTGCCGACCACGCCCTTCGCGGCATCTATCTTCACGGGAGGCAATATACGTGGTCTAACGAGCAAAACAACCCAACCCTGGTGCGCAACGACCGCGTTCTATGCACACCTTCCTGGGAGACCATCAACCCGCAGCACCTCCTACGCTGCTTGTCTACGGCCACCTCGGACCATTGCCCCTTGCTCATCGACTGTGCGCCCCGCGGTGCGAGCAAGCGCCGTTTTCACTTCGAACGATTCTGGCCCAAGCTTAATGGCTTCCACGACGCGGTGCATGAGGCTTGGAACACCGTGCCACCGGACCCTGATCCGTTCCGGCGCATCTATGCCAGGCTCAAGGCCACGGCCTGTAGACTCCACAGTTGGGGGGCGCGTACTACTGGCAAGATCTCCCTGCAGTTGCAGATCGCGCGCGAGCTCATCCTTCGCCTGGACATGGCCCAAGTTCAACGCCCCCTCACGCCGGCCGAGGGCTGGTTGCGGCGCGAGCTCAAGCGCGCTTACCTCGGCCTCGCCTCCCTCGAGCGATCTATCCTCCAGCAGCGGGTTCGCCTCAGTTGGCTCTGTGATGGCGACACTAACGTCGTGTTCCTTAAGATCCAGGCAGCGCACCACACGCAGAAGAACTACATGGATGGCATCCAGGTGGGCTCGCAAGTTCTCACCGACGAGGTGGACATGGCGAAAGCTGCTTTCAAGCACTTCACCTCCATTCTGGGCTCCTTTGCCCACAGGGAACACTCCCTCGACCTTGACGGCATTGATCCTCGCCACTTTGATCTGCTCGACCTTGAGCACCCTTTCACGGAGGATGAGATTTGGAACGCCGTAAAGAATCTGCCCACGGGCAAAGCGCCCGGTCCGGATGGGTTCACAGCGGAATTTCTACGTGCATGCTGGTCCACGATCAAGACCGACATCTATGAGGCCTTTGGCAAGCTCTATGCCATGAATGGCATGGGATTCCAGAAGCTTAGTGAAGCTTTGCTAGTTCTTCTTCCCAAGAAACTGGACGCGGCCGCAATCCCCGACTACATGGCCGATCAGCCTGATTCACATCATCGCCAAACTTTTCGCCAAGGTCCTCTCCCTTCGTGTGGCGCCCAGGATGAGCCAGATCGTCTCGACTAACCAGAGCGCATTCATCGCCGGCCAGAGCGTGCACGACAACTTCCTCCTTGTCCAGCAAACGGCGTGCTTGCTTCACAACCTCAAGGCCCCGCGCATTCTTCTCAAGCTCGACATTGTGAAGGCGTTCCACACCGTATCCTGGCCGTTCCTTCTTCAAGCTCTCCGCCACCTTGGCTTCGGGCATCGCTGGTGCGAATGGGTGTGCATCTTAGTTTCCACCGCATCCACGCGGGTTCTCATCAACGGCAACCCAGGCCCTTCGGTGGATCATGCCTGCGGGCTCCGCCAAGGCGATCCGATATCCCCGCTCCTCTTCACGATCGTGATCGACACCCTGAACTCCCTCCTCTAGCACGCGGTCAGCGCGGGAATGCTACAACGGCTAACCACCCGCCATGCCGCTTCCAGCATCTCTCTGTACACTGACGATGTGGTCGTCTTCTGCCATTCGACCACCACGGAGCTCGCCACCATCTGTGAGTTGCTCCGGATCTTCGGCGAGGCCTCGGGTCTCCGCACGACTTCCTCAAGTGCTCGGCCACACCCATACGATGCGATGAGGAGGCGCCTTCGACCATCGAGTCCACGCTCGCGTGTGCAGTCACTAGCTTCCCTGTGGTATACCTGGGCCTGCCATTGTCCGTGCGCAAGACACCCTCCTCGTCCTTGCTACCGCTCGTGGACAAGATCACGCAGAAGCTGGCCACTTGGAAAGCCGCGCTCCTGACCCGTGGCGAGCACCTTACGCTCGTGCGCCACGTGCTCTCCGTCATGCCCGTGCACATCCTCATGGCCATCACCATCAACCCGACTATCCTCAAGAAGATCACGCGGATCATCTGTGACTTCCTCTGGCATGGCCGGCGCGACGCCAGATCAGGCAGCTGCCTTGTAAGCTGGCCGCGCGTCTGTCGACCGATCGAGTTCGACGGACTTGGCGTGCGTGACTTGCACCTCACCGGGATCTCCCTGCGCTGCCGTTGGCTTTGGCTCAAAGCCACTGACCCCTCGTGGCCTTGGCATCATCTGTAGCTCCCTAAGGACGAGGTGACATCTCGCTTCTTCCGCGCCTCCACATCCTGGCACCTTGGAGATGGGAAAACATGCCTCTTTTGGAGCGACCACTGGCTTGACGGCCAGGTCGTCTCCGAGCTCGCCCCCGGCCTTTTCTCTCTCGTGCCGAACTGGCGCAGGCGGCACACCTTGGTAAGCGAGGGCCTCGAGCAGCATGCATGGATTCGCGACATCCACGGCGCGCTCGGGATCCCAGAGGCCCTCGAGTACATCAACCTCTGGCGCAAGCTCCAAGGCGTGACCCTTACCACCACGCCCGACAAGATATCCTGGCGTTGGACGACAAACGGCATTTACTCGGCCAAATCTTGCTATCACGCTCTCTTCCACGGATCCACTACACCGCCCTCCTGGAAGCTTCTTTGGAGGAGCTGGGCCCGTCTCAACAGCAAGTTTTTCCTTTGGCTTGCCTCTCTGGACCGGTGCTGGACGGCTGAGCGCCGTGCACGTCACGGCCTCACGCACAACACCGTTTGTATCCTATGTCACCAGGAGACGGAATCCATCGACCACCTCTTAGCTGGATGCGTTTTTGCCCGAGTCACCTGGCATGAAATCCTGGCCTGGTGCCGGCTCATCACTCCGCCCATGGATGGCGCGACGACCTTCTTCGCTTGGTGGGCGCTTGCGTCCGCCACCTCGCCGAGCGGCCTCCGCAAAGGGCTCAACTCCATCGTCACTCTGACCGCTTGGGCCATTTGGAAGCATCGTAACGCCGTCATCTTCGACGGCCTGCACCCCTCCACCGACGATCTCGTGCTCTCCATCCAGGATGACGCTCGCCCAAGGGACTAGCCGCTATTATCCCTGTAACCTGATCACTTGTAGCGAGGCTGAGCATCCTCCTTCTCCTGCTCGCTGCATCCCTCCAGACACCTTCTAGTGTATGTCTGCATGGATGCCTCCTGTACCAACTTTTCTCCCTCTATCAATGAAATGATACGCTGCTAAGCGTATTCACCAAAAAAAACATATATTTGTGAATGTTTAACATTTCTTCAAAGAAAATGTTCCAAACATGTATTTGAAAAATGTTCAGCATGTATCAAAAAAATTATACCCAAGTATAAGAAAAATGTATAACATGTATTGAAAAAATTGACATGTATTTTAAAAAAAATAAGAAGAGAATAAAATGAAGAGCAATTTGTAATGCCAAAGAAAATCCGTAAAGAACCGCAGAGAAGAAGAAAGAAAAGGTAAAAAAAGTAGAAAAAAATGAAAAACAGAAAATCCGAATAGAAAAAGAAAACTGAAAGAAAAAACGAACACAAAAGAAAACCAGAGCGAAGCACACCAAACCGGAAAAACCAGCATGAACGAACTGTTCCTGAGCGCACAGAAAAACCACTAGCTCGACCGGCCCGTTCGCAGGATCGCTGATGGCGAGACAGACCTCTGGTCTCGCAGCGGGCGAGAAGGTTAGTCCCTGCACCTGACTTTTTGGCGTGAGGAACTGCTTGAGCAATGAATGATGGGCCCCATCTGGCTTGAGGTGACCAAGTTCAGACAGTAAAATGTTTGCTTCCTGTTCTATTTGGTGGAATTGTAGTCACACTACTCTTCTTTCAGTTATTGCCATTTGGATTATTTAAAATCTTTTATCTTACACAACCGACTGTCCATGAGAGTCACATCAACCAGCTGAAGCTGTTCTGTGACAAAGACTACCCCAAGAAGGCACCATCTGTTAGATTACATTCAAGATTACTTCATCTCTTCCTTGCTCCATGTCAATCCATGCATAAAAGACTGTTTTTCATTGGTTGCCGTGTTGATGCAGGTTGACCCGAAGAAGTTCAGTGTGCTAGCAAAACAATTTTGACCCAGCTGAAGAAAGATATGGCAGCCGCGCAGAACCGCAAGTTGGTGCACCCTCCAGAAGGGACATTGTATGCTGGCCCATCTCCAGTTTCAGCAGTAGAGATCTATATCACTCCCATGTGAATCTGAATTATACCATCCATCACACAGAAACTACGTAAAATAGAAATGCGCTTTCTAGGCCCAAAGATACAACAATTTTGCTTCACTGCTCTTCTAGCAGTAAGGCCATCACATATTACAGTTTAAAACTTCTCCCTCCGTCCCACAATATAAGAACGTTTTTCAAGCTAACATAGGTTGAAATGATCTTATATTGTGGAACGGAGGAAGTACGTAAGAAGGAATAGCTAAATCTTCTTCTGATGTCAAATTTTTGAATCGTTTCTTAAATCAGACCGCAGGGGCCTTTTGGTTGCCCATTCCAAATAAATTCTCAAACAATTTTGAAGCCATCGGAGGAACTGTCATCGGTACCGGGGCCATGAAATTAGCAATCTTCTCGTGGACACTGTACCTGAAAATAACATAAAGAGGTTGATAGCAATTCCATGGAAGAAAATCGACTACACCCAAAGTAAGCCTACCTTATCTTTCTGCTCTTCGAAGCACGGCGGTCAACAAGTTTTCTCTTCTTGTGCTGCTTCTTCCTCAGAGCATAAAATGCGGATTCTGCGAACATTGCAGCACCATGGTCCATCAGTGCATTCAGGGCAACAACAAAAAGAGATGTGCAGGTGAACACTAGTTGGATATGAACTAACCAGATGCCCCCGTATCACATGACTCGAGAAACTCCTTGAGAAGTTGATGATAAAATTCAGAATCATCGATGAGTTCAGGATCACCTTCCACATCTTTGCCCTGAGTTGCAACAAGGGGTGAACATATGAGACCAGGAAGGGTACTACACACCACATCCTAAATAGTCAGCGAGATAAATAACTGAGGCTACATGAAGTTTCGCCTCAATGGAAGAAATGAACTACATTAGAACACATAACACGAAATCTGAATAGAACAAATGAGAGACAAGCAAGCTTGAAATAATTTAACTAAAGAATGAAGTATTGCTCAAACCTCAACAGCAGTAGCAGGCTGTGCTGCACTCTGCAAAATGAAAGAGAAGACACAAATCAATCATTATAATTACAAGTAGAAACTGAACTTGTGGCCCTTTATAATAGATGAATCTAAAATACCTCCCCAAATACACCAACATCAGATTTCCGCAGGTACATCCTGTTAATCATCCTGCTTGGGTCCCTCATATAACCAGCAACTTGGTCACTTATTTTCTGTTCTCATACAAGTACAACAGGGGAAAGCAGAGGTTTTAGCATTGTAGATATCTAGGCATGTTCCACAATAACAAAGTACTATAAGTAGTTAAATAGGCATTCAGCTAACCTGATTAAATGCGTGCAACTTTCCTTTCAGTGCAGCAGCGCCAGTTGTGACCTGTGTTTTCCTCTGCCATTTATCTATCTCAGTATTTCTGAACAGGGTTATTCTGTACAAAAACCATGATACCAAACGCTGTTTTATGTTGTATATGTGCAGAAAGTCAAGAAGAAGAAAAACAGCCCAAGCAAAATACATACAGGTGCAATTTGACAAGTTCTAGAACCGACACACCAAGTTTGGTTTTCCAGTTACTGCCTTTTTTTAACAGAAAATATCTGCTTAGTGCTTCTATATTAGTTTGTGTATACTTATAATCATTTATCCCGTGCATGCTAAGTTAAGGATTCGCCAGTATGGTGGAACTAATTATTTTTTCTTGCTGGATGTTAGTCTCAATACAAGTTGCCAAATTCACCAACATTAATCAGGAATAGGTAGCAAATTAGCAATCCAGAAAACAATGTCTGTAAAGATGAAACCTAAAAAGAAATGAAAAAGTAGCAGCGCCACAAACAATTCGCTAACTCAAATGCATTTAAGAAACTATTATAATACAGGAGCAGGGGAGAGTTTAAATGATCGGTATTAAGCATAAAACACATTCTACTGGTATGATACGGTATAAAAGCACAAAACACATTATACTGGTATATAAGTGCAGAACTGCATAAGTGCTGATTAACAAAAGATCTGCTGCTATGCAAGACACTGTAACACATTGAAGAGTATATCCCACAGTACTTCATCAGAGTCTCTTTTAATGCAAAAGGTTACCTTGTCTGCACTTTCTGCATTTGCAACCACTCGTCATTCTCTCCAGTTGAATTAGGCAAAGCATCTGTGGTAAGTCCGGATTACCAAACGTTTCGAGGCATCTTTCAGAATGAGAGAGACTGGATTACAGTAGTACCTTTCACACCCTTTGCGGCCTGGTTCCGCTCTAGTAAAGCCTACAGGTAGTTTTGGGGAGCATATTGTGGGCAGTAAGGAAACCTGGACTAACAAATGTATAGACTATACTGTAGTGTTGAAGCAAAAAACATGAGCAGGTGCCCGAACCTCCTGCAGCTCAAGCATGGAGCCAAGAGTCTGTTTCGACGAGTCCAACAGATCAACGTATGCTTGCTCTATCTCCTTATCGTGACTGCAGAACCTTGACTTGGTGGGATCCTGCAAGAACAGAACAGTATATACATTAGAATGTGGCCTACAATCATGCATTCTTCAGAAGTAAAATCAATTACGATGAATAAATGAAGATGGATGTTACGGCCATGGGAGAGAAACAGACCTTGGGAAGCTTGTTTGAAGTGGTAAATGCCTTTTGCAGCAAGAATCTCATTTCCAGGGTCTTATCCCATAGCGCCTTCAGTAAACAGAAATTGGATGTAAAGGTTAATAGTTTGAAAGCTTAAGTACAATGAATGTGAAGGATACATTTTGGTTTTTGACTGCCTGGCCTCTCGAGACATCATCATCCCTGTGCTGTTTCAAGGTCTGAAGAATGCTTCTGCGCGTGAAAGAAAAATGTGTGCTTATGCGGAACTAGAAGAGAAGAAATGCAAGTAAGATCATGAAGCAGATTGTAAAGTAAACCGTGTGAAAGTGAGGCATGTGGAGGACGGGTGGAAGGGAACATTACTGTTGATTGGCCTGGAGGGTGCGATACTCCTCCTCGAGCTCCCCCAGCTCACCATCATCCTCCTCTTCATGGTCGCTCTCCTCCTCATGGTCGCTCTCCTCGTCGCTCTAACCAAAGAGAGACAGGCACAAAGTAGCTAAGCAATCCAAGTATATGAACAAAAGGAAAATGAGAGGGGGAGGAGAGTTACGTCAGAGAAATCTTGGTCGCCGTCATTGGCAGCGCTCCCTGCGGGGAAGAAGCCGTCCTCTGGGTCGGAGTTGTCGTGGAGGTTGAGGTCGGAGTCGCTGCCGGAGTCGGAAGAAGCCTCCGAAAGGGGAGGAGAAGGGGAAGGTGCTGCCTTGCGGCGCTTGGGTGCGAGTGGCGCCATCTCCTCCTCGGCGGAAAGAGGAGGGGAAGCTTGCCTGACGAGACGGAAGAGGAAGGAGAGGCTTCTCTTTCAGTTGCAGGCCTCCGGAAGGGTATCCGCAAAACCCCAAAGAAGCAAGTAATCCCTGTCCAGCTCACCTCAGTCAGCCGGCAGAGCTTAGGCTGGTGCGGCGTGCGGGAGCAAGAGAGGCAACCGCCGGAGTTCTCCGGCGTCGCGGGGCAGGACGGCGCAGCCGAGCAGCGGGGTGGATGAAGCGGGGCAGGAGAAGCTAGGAAGGTGGGGCGTACGCGGGTCAAGTCAGCCGCCGATGTGCAGGCTCCGCGCTTGAGAAGGCAGCCGTCGACGTGCAGGCGCCGCGCCGCCGCCGATTGACTTCGGTAGTTCGGGAATGCAGCACCGCCAGCGCCTAGGGGTGAGGAAAGTTGGGGGTTTGAGCAATTTGCTAATCGGGTTGGGCCTATATTGCTAGTTGAGTTAGGCCTATCTAAAAAATGCTACTCCCTCCGTTCCAAAATAGATGACTCAAATTTATATTAAAATTAGTACAAAGTTGACTCATCTATTTTGGAACGGAGGGAGTAGTTGTGTTGGGCCTGGAGAATGTACAAAATGTAGTTGGGTTGGGCCTATCTACATCCAAAAGCTAGTTGGGCTGGGCTCTCGTTCTGTCCAGCGCATCAGCGCATTGTCTGATTCCGCGAGGAAGAACCGGGAGCAACTAGTTAACGAGCGCTCCTTCGGGAACCTCGCAACGATCAGCGCCATTTGGCGCGCTCTCAGCCATTTGCCACGTGTCGCGCTCGGGACGCTCTCTTCGGATTTTATTTTATTTTTCACACATGTTTTCGGCTTTTTAAACGGTTTTTTTCCGGGGTTTTTCGACGTTTTGGTTTTCCCTCGGTCTTTCTTAGCTTTTCGATCAAAAAAAATTCGAAAAAAAAAATTGCGCGAAAAAACGCGTTTTTTCCTTTCGTGAAAGTCACGGTTTTTCTTCCGCGAGAGGCACGGTTGTGCTTTAGCGAGAGTCACGGCCGTGCCTTTCGGAAACGAAAAAAATGCGTTTTCTGTTTTTTTTCTTTCGCGAGAGTCACGGTTTTGCTTCCGCGAGAGGCACAGTTGTGCTTTCGCGAGAGTCACGGCCGTGCCTCTCAGAAAGGGAAAAACAAAACGTGTTTTCTGTTTTTTTTTCTTTCGGTAGAGTCACGGTTTTGCTTCCGCGAGAGGCACGGTTGTGCTTTCGCGAAAGTCACGGCCGTGCCTATTAGAAAGGGAAAAAATACGTGTTTTCTGTTTTTTTTCTTTCGCGGGAGTCACGGTTTTGCTTTCGCGAGAGGCATGGTTGTGCTTTCGCGAGAGTCACGGCCGTGCTTCTCGGAAACGAAAAAAAAACGTGTTTTCTGTTTTTTTTCCTTCCACGAGAGTCACGGTTTTGCTTCCACGAGAGGCACGGTTGTGATTTCGCGAGAGGCACGGACGTGCCTCTTTCGGAAAGGAAAAAAACCATGCTCCCGGTTCGGTTTTTTCGCCCGGTTTTTTTCGTCCGATTTTTTTCGTGAAAAAAAAGTTCATCAAAACCTATCAACATGGGATCTAGTTTTGAAGATCTCGACGTGAGAAATCCAAAGGTGAAAACAGTTCAAGATTTGGACGCACGGTTTAAGAGATAAAACGTTTTGAATAAACGGATCTACGAAAAAAGGGAAAACTCCCAGGTTGCGACAAGTGGCGCGCTGCATGTGCGCCACTTGTCGCGACCTGGGAAAGTGGAGTGTTCTTTGCAACGAGTACTCCTTAATTAGTGATTTCGGGAAGAACCGAGCGCAAAAGTTTTCTAAAAAAAAGAACCGAGCGCTAAACAGTGACTTTCTGCTATGACAAGAACAATGTCGTGCATTGCAATGGGATATAAATATTCTAGTAGGTTATCTTATGATTTACCTGTCAATAATAATACGATTATGTAAATAAATATTCATCAAATTTTGACCATGAATCACTTTATATTTTGATTAGAAGTTTGGTAAGTAAATTTAAATGAAATTTGTTCAGAAGATAAGTAAATTAAGATGATTGATTATCATATGTATGAAAGGTTAAACGAAGGATGGTGGGAAGAAAGGTGAAATAAAACCTTATGTTTTTTTAAGTACTCCCTCCTTCCCAAAATATAAGGCACCGATTGACT
>NC_057806.1:296845736-296854260 GCF_018294505.1 Triticum aestivum
TCAAGTCATGCATCAAAGATCCTGCAAAATCAAACGTGCCTTATATTTTGGAAAGGAGGGAGTAGTAGAGATTGACACACTATAACAGGTGTCCCATGTCACGCTGGCAATAACTTTATGGGTGATCTGATGGGCTAGGAGGAAGACGATTCATTAGGCAATTTTTTAAAGTTCCTCGACTACACATCAGCTCGTTAGCATGTTCAAAGACAAGCTTGACAGGATGTTGACGACAAGTGTGAAAGTGATCAACTCATCAATTAATGCTACAACGAGACTGAAAGCCCCTCCAACCGGGTATGCTAAAATTAACATAGACGCAACCATTGTGAGATCTCATGCAGGAGGAGCTGCAACGGGAGTTTGCAGAGATGCACATAGCAACTACCTGGGTAGCTCATCATTGGTGGTCCATGGGGTGACTGACATAGCTACAATTGAAGTTGTAGCATATCACGAGGTCTTGTCCATCACAGAGGATCTTCATCTACAGAACTTTATCATAACGTTAGAGTCAAAACAGGTAGTAAATGACATTGCTAGAGGTATCTATGGAGATATGAAGCCGCACTCAGAGATGTTCAACTGGAAATTCACTTTTGAATGACGAGTTGCCAATACTGAAGCCGATAGTTCAGCCAATTTTTCTTATTCTCTTCATCAGAGGCGACACGTTTGGTTGATCCAATGTCATGGTCATTTTGTGGCCCACTTCACAAAGATTTTGAGAAATAAAACTTGGCCTTGCCCCTAAGAAATTCTTATTCCGCTACATAACAGAAAGTCTGATGGAAGCTTTGGCATTTAAAGGTAGCATCAAAACTCCTCAAAGAAAAGTACCATCAAAATTGAAAGTGTTCTGGTGCGTATGACAAAGTGTTCTCTTTTAGCTGCTTATCTTTTTCGACAAATACTGAATTTTATTAACTTAAATAAAGCATCAGAGTAATATAAAACACAATAAGTACATACGTGGTCTCTGCATCCACACTTGTGCAACTTGTCGAAAGTTCTCGTTTCGAGGCCTTGCAACATTTCAGCATTTGCCCTTTCCACGTGCCGTTGCTCCTTGGATGAGCAACTAACACAAAACAGATTTTGCTGCCAAGGTCTTGGATGTACTGCATGAAGGCGCGGCTCGTGAACTGTGTGCCGTTATCGGTGATGACTCTATTGGGTACTCGAAAACAGCAAACAAGTCCCTTAAAGAACTTGACGGCTGACTGTGTTGTCACCTACCTCGCTGGCTCTACCTTAGGCCACTTTGTGAACTTGTCGATTGCAACGTACAAGAACTCAAAGCCCCCGGTTGATGGGGTTATGTACCTAGGATAGGGTCATGGACCTGATCTAAGTACCTTACCCAAGGACACCCTTAGAAGAAGTCACCTTCCAGTCGACCAACGAGGGACACACTCGACTGACTTGAAGAACTCGACCACGAAGACTCACTCGACCACCAGAAGGTCAAGAGGCACTCTGCACTGCAACGGCCTGTAATCAAGTAGACTTTATGATAGTAAAGGCACTTTATGTGGGGCGTTACCAGTAACGCCCCAGACTTAACTCACCTTAAACCCTCTCCTACGTGGACTGGCTGGGGTCCTAGCGCACTCTATATAAGCCACCCTCCTCCACAGGCAGAAGGGTTCGGCACCTTGCAACTCATATACTCATAATCCACTCGACCGCCTCCGGGCTCCGAGACGTAGGGCTGTTACTTCCTCCGAGAAGGGCCTGAACTCGTACATCCTTTGTGCTTACAACCTCTCCATAGCTAGGACCTTGCCTCTCCATACCTACCCCCCACTCTACTGTCAGGCTTAGAACCACGACAGTTGGCGCCCACCGTGGGGCCGGTGTTTTAGCGATTTTGTGGATAAGTTGCAATTCTTCCGAGTACTTTCATCATGGTGTCTGCTGGAGTTTTGGTCGGGGGCCAAGAGATCCGTCTCGGCACTCTCACCTTCATCACCGACGACTCCGCATGGCTCCAGGAGGCTCCACTCGACGTGGATGCGCTCCCCGTCCGCGGCGCGACGCATTTTCGCGCATGTGTCCGTGGCGTTCTGCTGCGGCAACCGTCGACCCAGTATCGGTCGGCTCCTTTATCGTCCACCCTCCCGGTCTCCCGCCAGCGCAAGCGCTCAGGCCGGTCGAGGCTTCAGCGATGGGTGAGGCACGCGGTGGCTCGCCAATCGGCCACCACCCAAGTTGCGGCAATCGAGCCCGACGCACCTTTCTACGGCTTGTTCGATCAGTCGACTGGCTCTGTAGAGACTGCATCCGAGTGCGGTAGCAGTGATCCAGCAGCGGAAATCTTGATGGTCGACGGGCCCCACAGTCCCCTGGCTTCGCCCGTGGTGGTGGAGCAGGTGACGGCGGCGACCCTACACGAGGCTACGAAGAGTACCAGCCCGAGCCACTCGACTCTCTGCAAAGAGAGGAACTTCGCCGCAGGAACGAGGATCCCCTGCGTATTCCCATCGCAGGAGAAACCCCCGAGGCTCGTGCCTTGGAGGAGGCGCGTCTGGCCAATTTGGCCGAGCGCACTCGACTGGAGAACCTTCAGCGAGCACTCGACGAGCGCGCGCGGCAACGAGTTCCCGACACCAGTCGACGTCAACTCTTCCCGCCGACTCAGGTATATCGAACTCCAATTCAGAATTTAGCAGCTGCGACCCGTATAGCAGAGTCCATCCAGCCTTCGCAGTCGGAAGCTGGCAGAGGTTTGCTGCAGATCAGGGATCTGCTCCGGGCAGCAGGAGATCAGAATTCAGCCGTGTCTCAGTCGCGCAATAGAATTCACAGTCGATCCGTCACTGTGAATACGGTTCAGTCGGCTCACAGCCCCAGATCGCCTCCGCGGCGTGAAGGGCGCGAGAATCGGCGGGATCAATATGGCGACAGACTCGACCGAGATGATAGGCGTCAAGTGCCCTATTCCCCTCCGAGGGGTGGGTCTTACGCTCCTCGGCAGCCAGATGATAGGCGTCAGTACAGTACAGGGCGTAGGGTTCCAGTCGACCCCAGAGAACCAGGCTTCGACGCGCGATCCATTATCGTGCAAGGGTTGGTCGACCGGAACAGAGCCCATCGAGGTGCACTCGACAGAGATGTACCCACAAGCAGTCGAGTGCATGTTTCCGGCCCTGAATGTTTCAGCAGGGCTATCAGAGCCGCAGTTATCCCTCCCAATTTCAGGTTGGCAACATGAGTCAGCAAGTTCACTGGTGAGTCAAAGCCTGAAACTTGGCTTGAAGACTACCGAGTGGCAGTTCAGATTGGTGGTGGGAACGACGAAGTGGCCATGAAACACTTGCCCCTCATGCTGGAAGGTTCTGCCAGGGCATGGTTGACTCAGTTACCTCCTAGCAGCATTTACACTTGGGAAGATCTGTCCCGAGTGTTCGTCAGGACGTTTGAAGGAACTTGCAAGCGACCAGCTGGATTGACAGAGCTGCAAGTCTGCGTGCAGAAAACTAATGAGACTCTCAGAGAGTATATTCAGAGGTGGATCACTTTGCACCACACTGTGGAGAATGTGTCCGATCATCAGGCAGTCTGCGCCTTCAAAGACGGCGTCAAGAACAGAGAACTGAGTTTGAAGTTTGGTCGAACCGGTGACATGACCTTGAGTCGGATGATGGAGATTGCTACCAAGTACGCCAACGGCGAAGAAGAAGACCGACTCCGAAGCGGCAAACATAAGCTGAGTCAGTCGGAAAAAGGAAACACCAGTCGGAAACAGAAGCGGAAGGCTGAACCGGCAGCTCCTGGAGAGGCTCTGGCCGTGACTCAAGGAAAGTTTAAGGGGAAACCAAAAGGATCCTGGAACCCCAAGAGGGTAAAGGATAAAGAAGGGAACGACGTGATGGATATGCCATGTCACATTCACACGAAGAAAGACGGAGAGGGGAATATCATTTACCCGAAGCACACCACTCGCCAATGTCGACTCCTGATCCAGCAGTTTCAGGGAAAACAGTCTAAGGACAAGGAGAAGGAGTCAGACAAGGCCGAAGACACGGAGGACAGTGAGGAAGGATATCCGCATATCAACTCCACTCTGATGATCTTTGCAGATGTGGAAAGCAGAAGTCGACTGAAAGTGATTAACCGAGAGGTGAACATGGTTGCCCCCGCAAAAGCAAATTATCTGAAGTGGTCTCAAACACCCATCACATTCGACCAATCTGATCACCCGACTCATATTGCCACCCCTGGGAGGCAAGCTTTGGTGGTCGATCCAGTTGTCGAAGGCACTCGACTGACAAAGGTGCTGATGGATGGTGGAAGTGGGCTGAACTTATTGTATGCAGACACATTGAAAGGTATGGGCATTCCGATGTCCCGACTGAGCACTAGTAACATGAGCTTTCATGGAGTTATACCAGGGAAGAAGGCCGAGTCACTCGGCCAGATAGCTTTGGACGTGGTGTTTGGCGATTCAAAGCATTTTCGCAAAGAAAAGTTGACGTTTGAGGTCATGGATTTTCAAAGTGCATATCATGCCATTTTGGGGAGACCAGCTTACGCGCGGTTCATGGCTCGACCATGCTACGTATACCTCAAATTGAAGATGCCCGGTCCCAAAGGAGTGATCACTGTCACCGGTGATAGGAAAAAGGCAGAAGAGTGCTTTCAGAAGGGCTCCAAGATTGCCGATTCCCAGGTGACAGCGGTCGAGTTCGAAGAATACAAGCAAAACGCAGATCCGAGTGATTTGCTGCGATCCAAGAAGCCCGCCACAGAGTCTGCATTCCAGTCGTCCGGTGAGACGAAGCCTGTTCACATTCACCCGACCGACCCCGAAGCAGCTCCGACCCGCATCTCCACGACACTCGACCCAAAATAGGAAGAAGCGCTCATCCAGTTCCTCCGTGAGAACTGGGACATTTTTGCATGGAAGCCCGCTGACATGCCAGGTGTTCCCAGGGGACTGGCTGAGCATCGCCTAAGAGTCGATTCATCTGCAAAACCAGTCAAAGAGCATCTTCGGCGGTCCGCCGTCCAGAAGAGAAAAGCCATTGGTGAAGAAGTGGCTCGACTGTTGGCGGCAGGATTTATCCGAGAGATATACCACTCCGAGTGGCTCGCTAATGTCGTCATGGTTCCTAAGAAGGACAAGTCGCTCCGAATGTGCATTGATTTCAAGCACATCAACCGGGCCTGCCCGAAAGATCATTTTCCTCTCCCTCGCATAGATCAAATTGTTGACTCGACCGCGGGATGTGAGAGGTTATCTTTTTTAGATGCCTACTCCGGGTACCACCAGATCCGTCTGTACGGGCCCGATGAGGTAAAAACAGCTTTCATCACTCCATTCGGGTGCTTCTGCTATATCACCATGCCGTTCGGCCTCAAGAATGCCGGAGCCACATTTATGCGAATGATTCAGAAGTGTCTACTCACTCAAATCAGTCGGAATGTGGAAGCTTATATGGATGATATCGTTGTCAAGTCGCGGAAAGGTTCCGACCTGCTCGCTAACCTCGCCGAAACATTTGCCAACCTCAGAAGGTATGATATCAAGCTCAATCCATCAAAGTGCACATTTGGAGTTCCTGGTGGCAAGTTACTCGGTTTTCTCGTTTCCGAACGGGGAATCGACGCTAACCCAGAGAAGATTGGCACTATTCTCCGAATGAAACGCCCTGTGCGAGTGCATGATGTCCAGAAGCTTACTGGATGCTTGGCCGCATTAAGTCGATTCATCTCACGACTCGGTAAAAAGGCATTACCTCTTTACCGACTGATGAAGAAGACAGACAAGTTCGAGTGGACTCCAGAAGCTGATGCAGCGTTTGCCGAGCTAAAAGCTCTGCTCTCCACCCAGCCGGTGCTTGCTGCTCCAATCAGCAAAGAGCCTCTGTTGCTCTATATCGCAGCCACAGGACAAGTCGTCAGTACTGTGCTAACGGTCGAGCGGGAAGAAGAAGGAAAAGCTCTCAAAGTTCAGCGCCCAGTGTATTATTTGTCTGAAGTCTTGACTCCATCCAAGCAGAGATATCCTCATTATCAGAAGCTTGTGTATGGAATATACATGACCACAAAGAAGGTTGCTCATTATTTCTCTGATCATTCCATCACAGTCGTCAGCGACGCTCCACTATCAGAGATCTTGCACAACAGAGATGCAACTGGTCGAGTGGCCAAATGGGCGATTGAACTTCTTCCCCTTGATATCAAGTTTGAGGCAAAGAAAGCCATTAAGTCCCAGGCAATAGCAGATTTCCTTGCCGAGTGGATTGAACAGCAGCAGCCGACTGAAGTTCACTCGGAGCATTGGACCATGTTTTTTGATGGCTCTAAGATGTTGAATGGTTCCGGTGCTGGGGTTGTCCTGGTTTCCCCCAGAGGGGATAAGCTCAGATATGTGCTCCAGATTCACTTTGATTCCTCCAACAATGAGGCAGAATATGAAGCCCTCTTATATGGGTTGCGCATGGCCATTTCACTCGGCGTCCGTCGCCTGATGGTCTATGGCGACTCGGATTTAGTGGTCAATCAGGTGATGAAAGAGTGGGACGTGAGAAGCCCAGCCATGACTGGATACTGCAGTGCAGTGAGGAAGCTGGAAAAGAAGTTTGAGGGGTTGGAGCTCCATCATATACCCCGACTGAAAAATCAAGCAGCTGATGATCTAGCAAAGATAGGTTCCAAGAGAGAAGCCATCCCGAGTGGTGTGTTCTTGGAGCATATACACACTCCGTCAGTCAAAGAAGATCCTTTCACCAAAGAAACTCCACAGCCCAAGAGTGCCACAGATCCGACTGAAGTTGAAGTCCCAGCGGTGGTCGACTTGATCATGGAGGTTTTGGTGGTCATTCCCGACTGGACGATTCCGTATGTCGCATATATCCTGAGGAAAGAGCTCCCGGAGGATGAGGAAGAGGCTCGGCAGATCGTCCGTCGATCTAAGGCCTTTACCGTAATCAAAGGACAATTATACAGAGAAAGCGCGACTGGAGTTGGTCAGAAGTGCATAACACCAGAAGAAGGTCGACTCATCCTCAATGATATTCACTCGGGGACCTGTGGTCATCATGCGTCCTCTCGGACCATCGTGGCCAAAGCATACCGAGCCGGATTTTACTGGCCAAAGGCGAATGAGATGGCAAAAGAGATAGTGGATAAGTGCGAGGGGTGTCAATTCTACTCAAATATGTCACACAAGCCTGCGTCGGCTCTGAAGACCATCCCACTCGTCTGGCCTTTCGCAGTATGGGGATTGGACATGGTCGGTCCTTTGAGAACAGGACGAAGTGGCTTCACGCATGTACTGGTGGCAGTCGACAAGTTCACCAAGTGGATCGAGGCTAAACCAATCAAGAGCCTTGACACCGGTACTGCTGTTAGCTTCATCAGGGAACTAATATTCAGATATGGAGTCCCACACAGCATCATTACGGATAATGGGTCGAACTTTGACTCAGAGGAATTCAGAGATTTCTGCAACTCCCAGGGCACACGGGTCAACTACGCTTCAGTCGCCCATCTGCAGTCGGATGGACAAGCAGAGCGAGCTAATGGACTGATTCTTAAGGGATTGAAGCCTCGACTGATGTGTGATCTCAAACACGCGGCTGGAGCTTGGGTCGACGAACTTCCCTCAGTACTCTGGGGACTGTGGACCACACCTAATCGGTCGACCGGAAGAACTCCATTCTTCTTGGTCTACGGAGCTGAAGCAGTCTTGCCGAGTGATCTTCTCCACAATGCTCCTCGAGTTGAAATCTACAACGAAGCAGAGGCTGAACAAGCGCGGCAAGACGCAGTCGACCTTTTAGAGGAAGAAAGGGAGATGGCTCTGATCCGTTCGACCATCTACCAACAAGATTTGCGTCGTTTCCACGCCAGAAATGTGAGAGGTCGAGCCTTCCAGGAAGGAGATTTGGTTCTTCGAGTGGATCAGCACAAACCACACAAGCTTGCTCCTTCTTGGGAAGGCCCCTTCATCGTCACCAAGGTTCTCCACAACGGGGCGTACCGTCTTTACAACGTCAAGCATAATATCGACGAGCCCCGAGCTTGGAACACGGAGCTACTCCGCCCATTTTACACTTAAGTTTTATCACTCGGATGAGATGAAATAAAGTACTTCTGTAGTTCATGGACCTCAAAATAATAGTGTCATAGTCCCTCCATAATTTCTGTCGCTTTTTATTTTTGTCCAATAAAATTCCCCCTCAGTGGGTGACTTAGCTGCGAATCCGTTTCGCCTAAGTTTGTAAAAATCCTACCGAGTGGCGAGCCAGACTCCCACTCGGAGGCTTAGCTGCGAATCTGTTTCGCCTAAGTTATCAAAATCCTACCGAGTGGTAAGCCAGCCTTCCACTCGGGGGCTTAGCTGCAGCCCTGTGCTCGCCTAAGTTATAAAAATCCTACCGAGTGGTAAGCCAGCCTTCCACTCGGGGGCTTAGCTGCAGCCCTGTGCTCGCCTAAGTTACGAAAATCCTACCGAGTGGTAAGCCAGCCTTCCACTCGGGGGCTTAGCTGCAGCCCTGTGCTCGCCTAAGTT